>NW_027397121.1:1411748-1444170 GCF_003265705.2 Callorhinus ursinus
ATATTTTTAATGTCAATAAATATACATTTCACCATTATTTTTTTAAAGAATTATTTATTTGAGAGAGAGAGAGAGTGGGGGAGGGGCAGAAAGAGAAGGAGAGAAAGAAAATCTCAAGCAGACTCCATGCTGAGTGTGGAGCCAGACACAGGGCTCAATCCCAGGACCCTGAGATCATGACCTGAGCCGAAATCAAGAATCAGACACTTAACTGACTGAGCCACTCAGTCACCCCTCACCATTATTTTAAATAGTTGCTTACTATGTACATAATTATACTATAATTTATTTAACTAATTTGCTAATGTGGGGCATTCTGATTCTTTCTCAATTTCTTTTGCTTTTAATAAAATACCATGCTGGCCAGTGACCTTGTTAAGATCTAAGAAACTGCTGCTCATTTATTTCTTGCTTATCTATTCACCTATTTACCTCCTCAAAGATTTCTCATAGGTATGTCATTTTCCTTTAGAAATACATTTCCCAGCATGGTATTTAAATAAATTTAGTAAATTTGTGATAGTATGGTAAGTATAGTGTAGTGTATAAGTATAAAGTTTAAAAACTTGGATTCTGAAGTCAGCGTGTCTGAGTTTGAATGTCAGCTCTGCCATTTGCTAGCTGTGTGACCTTAGGCAAGGTACTCAACTAAGATCCCTTAGTTTCTTCACCTACAATAAGAGGATGATAATAGTACTTATCTCATCTAATTGTTGTGAGGATTAAGGAAATGATGTATTCAAACGGTACAGAATAGTATCTAGCATTTAGTACTTGCTCAAGTAATATTAGCTACTGTTAAGATAATTAACTTGCTCTGCCTTTTTATTCACACCATTTAACCTAAATTTCCACCAAAATGTGGCTGCAGACAAAACTTCATTTTTTGGCAAGAAATGTTGGGAGCAGAAAGAGAAGACTAAAGTGGTCTCAAGGGATAGAGCACATGTTAGGAAATATGGTTGATTCTTATTATGTGCTCAGGTATCAAACGTTTAATACGGTAGAGTTGCTGGACTAGGCTCCAGGCCATCAGGGGCATCTCGCTAGTAGTCAAGGTGGTGGCCATAGGCATAGTCACTAGACATCCACCAGTCACCTATCGTCAGCCAGGTTATGTGTTCAGACACAGGTAGATTATCTGTGATCTTCCCTGTCCATATGAACTAGAACTGAATGACATACATTTATTTTTACTTCTCCCCTAGGATTCTTTTCTCTTCCTTCTTCTCTCCTAGTGAAAGTAGAAAGAAAGTAAAGTTTTTTTGTTTGTTTGTTTACTTGGGCTTTTCCTAAAGAACACACTTTATTTTACTCATTTGACCTCCTTAGAGAGCCTTTTCTACAAACAGTTCTTCATTGTCCAGCAGGGTTCTGGCATTTGGGAGACCCCTCAGTGGGAGCAGTGACTAGGTATGTACTTGGGAACTATTTTGGGAGATAGGAAAATGCAGGGAATTTGGAGTCCATCGTTCGCTCATAACTACTAGAAGAGTACAGAAACATCAGAAACATTTGAATAAGGCATTTTTCTACATTTTAATTGTTAGATCAAGTCCTTGGTTGATAAGAAAATAAATTCTACAATAAATCAAATGTATAGAGGAAAGACCAGGCATTTTTCTTATCTAAAGAGACTCTGTGGTCTCAAGCACTGAGAAAAAATTGCACATCAAAAGGCCTGATCTTCATTCTTAGTTTTGTACCAGATTTAGTTTTGTACTAAAAAAGGTAAATCAACCTAGTTCTTTCATTTAGGCAGGAGTTCCTGGTCCTCCTTGTAATCCTATGCTATTATTGTTCAGGACAAGAGTCTTGATGGAATAGCCAAAGTCCTGGGCGCCTGGGTGACTCAGTTGGTTAAGCGACTGCCTTCGGCTCAGGTCATGATCCTGCAGTCCCTGGATCGAGTCCCACATCGGGCTCCCTGCTGAGCAGGGAGTCTGCTTCTCCCTCTGACCCTCTTCCCTCTCGTGCTCTCTCTCTCTCATTCTCTCTCTCTCGAATAAATAAATAAAATCTTTAAAAAAAAGAAAAAGGAATAGCCAAAGCCCAGTGGGACTGAGTGATCTGTGTGTGGTCACTCAGCTAATTAGCAGGCTTGTATCTTACAATGCTTTCTTATGAACTAGGATTCCACTTCAGCCCTCCCTCATGGGATATTTCCTAGAATATATACTTTCTGATCAAACTATACTGAAGAAATTGTTTTCTAAAGAAAAATCAAGAAGGAAAAATTGATTAACATAGCTTCTAACCTAATAGTGTCTGTTGAAAATATTATGGACACTGAAAACCACAAAATGTTTTTACTCCAAAGAATGGGTATATCCTAGAACTAATAGGGATTTTAAGAGTTCCAGAATTTCTGGGAAAAGTATTCAAGGAAAATACAAGTAGATACCATTTTTTGAAGCCTCATTAAATGGGAACTGTAGATCCAATCCTCCTCATAGTTTACTGAGGAAAGTAGCAACTATGAATATGTCACCTCAGTGTTCATCATGAGAGAATCAGTACACCCACACTATGGAATATTATATGGCTATTAAGATGAAATACATAATAATGAAATACATTAATGCATTAAAAATGAAATGACATGGAAGATCTCTGATAAATTGTTTAGAAAAACAATGGTGAGAATACTATTCAGAATGTGATCTCTCAATTTTGTAAAGACAAACACAAAACCTATAAACAAGGATATAAGTGTCTGCTTGGTTAAAAGCTAGATGAATGTATTTCATCTGTTAGCAGTGGATCTCCCAAGCTATTGGAGTGAATAGAGGAGATGTGAGTGGTGGCATGGTGTAGGGGAGAGGGGGACAGAGAGGTGCGTTTACTTTTTAATTTATTCATATCTGTGTTGTTTGGAATTGTTCTCATAAACATGTATTTTTATAATATATGAAAAGCCATAAAAAATCTTTGTATCAGAAATGATTCTCTCTGTGTGTCTTGTGGTTTGAAGCTCTATTCTACAAAGAAACATGGTATCAATCAGCAAATAGTGCAAATGACAAGCATTCCTCCACCTGAAGAAACTCCTTAAACAATATAAATTGTCTCACACTTGTAAATGTCAGCTGTCACATGTCACAGATTATAGGAAGAGATAAAAATGAAGTCCAAAGCTGCTATAGTTGGAAATCATTACATCTAGTTTGAGTGGGCTGATAGTAACAGCGGAAGGGCAATGTGTACAGGTAAAAAAGGTGCTGAAAGTACGCAAATATTTTCATAATGTGAGAAAAATGGGGTGCCTGGGTGGCTCAGTTGGTTAAGCATCTGCCTTCAGCTCAGGTCATGATCCCAGAGTCCTGGGAGCAAGACTGCATTAGGCTCCCTGCTCAGCGGGGAATCTTCTTCTCCCTCTCCCTCTGCCTGCCACTCCCCTCCACTCATGCTCTCGCTCTCATTCTCAAATAAATAATAAAGACTTTAAGATAATAATGTGAGAAAGATATGCTGCTGCTCTATTATGATAGCATCTTAGATACTGATCACCGTCCTTATGCCTTCCTTTTCAAGAATTCCATCTCAACATAGAGAATAATTTCCATGTAAATGAATGCATTAAATAAAGAACACATTTGTACTGAGAACTTAATGTGTGCACTGCTTTAGGCAGGGGAGGGAGCACAAAGATGAATAAGAGCCAAGCATTGCTTCCTGGTGCTTGTAATCTGATGGAAGAACTAAGGTGGTGCACTGGCTCTGAAGTGCAATGGGGACTGTAGTAAGCACACAAATGCATAAACTAAACTAGGACTTCAGAACAGAGGGGATGGATGCCCCCTCCAAGGGGAGGTGTTTTGTTTTGATTTGAAAAAAGCCTTAACATCATTGTAAGCAAAGGGGAAAAAGTCATATGGAGATGTGACAATGAGGTAAAAGAAAGGAGGTGATGAATAGGAGGTAGCCCTGATAGAAGCCTGAAGAGAGCCCAGGGAGAGAGGACAGTCATGAGGAGGAGGAAGGATATTACACAAAACATGTAAAAGAAAGAAGGGGGCCTGAATGGTGAGGCAGAGATGCTCTGGGAGGTGAAGGAAGAGGAAACCGGAAGAGTCCATTTATAACAGGTTTAACTTTCTCTGTGTAGTGGTAAGTTACAATATTGACAGAAGGAGAGTCGTAGTAGGCTTGGGGGCTGTGGAAAGACATGGAACAGCCACTGTGAAGAATATAAGTCAACCAGGGATTAGTATTTTTGTATTCCTTGGGTTAATACCTAGTAGTGCAATTGCTAGATTGTAGGGTATTTCTATTTTTAACTTTTTTAGGAAACTCCATACTCTTTCCAGAGTGGCTGCACCAGTTTGCATTCCCACTAACATTGCATGAGGGTTCTCCTTTTTCCACATCCTCACCAACACCTGTTATTTCTTGTGTTGTTGATTTTAGCCATTCTGAAAGGTGTGCAGTGATATCTCATTGTAGTTTTGATTTGTATTTCCCTGATGATCAGTGATATTGAACATCTTTTCATATGTCTGTTGGCCATCTGGATGTCTTCTTTGGAGAAATGTCTATTCATGTCTTCTGCCCATTTTTAAATTGGATTATTCATTTTTGGGTGTTGAGTTTTAGAAGTTCTTTATATTTTTTAGATAACTAACCCTTTATCAGAAATGTCATTTGCACATATCTTCTCCCATCCAGTAGGTTGCCTTTTAGTTTTGCTGATTGTTTCCTTTGCTGTGCAGAAGCTTTTTATTTTGATATAGTACTAATAGTTTGGTTTTGCTTTTGCTCCCCTTGCCGCAGGAGACATATCTAGAAAGAAGTTGTTACAGCCAATGTCAAAGAGGTTACTGCTTGTGTTGACCTCTAGGACTTTTATGGTTTTGGGTCTCACAGTTAGGTCTTTAATCCATTTTGAATTTATTTTTGTGTATGGTGTAAGAAAGTGGTCCAGTTTTATTCTTTTGCATGTTGCTGTTCACCCCAATGTTTATAGCAGCACTATCTACAGTAGTCAAATTATGGAAACAGCCCAACTGTCCATCGACTGATAAACGCATGAAGAAGATGTGGTATATATATATATATATGCAATGGAATATTTTTCAGCCCTAAAAAACAATGAAATCTGGCCATTTGCAACAACGTGGTTGGAGCTAAAGAGTATAATGCTAAGTGAAGTAAGTCAGTCAAAGAAAGACAAATACCATATGATTCCACTCATATGTGGAATTTAAGATATGAAACAAATGAGCAAAGTGGGAAAAATAGAGGCAAACCAAGAAACAGACTTAACTATAGAGAATAACCTGATGGTTACCAGAGGAGAGGTGGGTGGGGGGATGGGTGAAACAGGTGATGGAGATTAAGGAGGGCACTTGTCGTGATGAGCACCAGGTGATGTACTGAAGTATGGAATCACTATATTGTCCACCTGAAATTAGTATTACACAGTATGTTAACTAACTGGAATTTCAATAAAAACGTAAAAAAAAAATAATTCAACCAGGGATGATTAGCAGGATTGTGGAGCATCACTGAGGTCCCAACTGATGAGGCATGGCATGAATCTTTAATGAAACTAATAAAGAGAAAACTTTTGCATTACTTTCTCTGGCATTGTGGCAACTAGGCATAGAGGCATGAAAATTCAGCTTCATGAGAATGCATGTTTTGCAGAAATCAAATGATTCTTCACTTGAAAGCTGTGTATGAAAATTTATCAGGAAGTGAGAAGCAAGATGGCAGAGGAGTAGGAGACCTAAATTTTGTCTGGTCCCAGGAATTCAGCTAGATAGGGATCAAACCATTCTGAACACCTATGAACTCAACAGGAGACCGAAGAAAAGAGTAGCAGCAACTCTCTGAACAGAAAAGCGACCACTTTCTGGAAGGTAGGACGTGCGGAGAA
Source organism: Callorhinus ursinus (assembly GCF_003265705.2). Taxonomy (NCBI): domain Eukaryota; kingdom Metazoa; phylum Chordata; class Mammalia; order Carnivora; family Otariidae; genus Callorhinus; species Callorhinus ursinus. The sequence continues at coordinate 1,417,630 of NW_027397121.1, forward strand.
ATGAATCCGAGGCGATATTTAAGAAGATAGATGGCAGAAGAGGGAGCCTCCGTCAGCCACTACCAGCAAGTGATAGAGCCGCAGAGTACAAAATTGGAACTTTTAGAAGTCAGCTCCGCTGAGGGACATCGCTCCAGTGGCTAAGTGGGGGGTGGAACCCTCGCTGGGACAGTGTGGTCTCGGGACCCTCAGGGTAACAGGAAGACTGGGGGTGCCTGAGTGCGGGGAGCTCCCAGGTATCGGAGCTGGGAAGCCGGCTGCAGAGATGGAGCCAAGGAGCAGGCCCTCAGCTCAGGGTTGCCATAAACTGTGATCTGCGGCCCAGTCGGACCACTGCTCCTCCAGCAGGGACCCAACAAGCGGCAGGTCTGGGGAGACTCCCCTTCCTCCCCAGAAGGAGTGGTGTGGGAGCACACTGCAGGGATCTGCTGGGTTTGGAGACTCCACACGGGGTCGTGAGCCAGAGATAGAAATGCTCAGTAACAGGCCTGGTGAGCATGGAGTGCATCCGGAGACTGGGGAGATGGGAGTGACTGACTGCTCTTCTCTGGAGGAGCACTGAGGAGTAGAGACCCGAGTTCTTGCCTCCTCAGGGCAGAGATTGGGAGGCCACCATTTTCACTCTCATCCTCCAAAACTGTGTGGAAAGTTTGCAGGAAACAAAAGCTTCCGAGAGCAAACCCCAACAGATTATTTAGCCTGGACCCAGCAAGGGTGGGGCAGTTCCACCTCCGGCAAAGACTTTTGGGAACCACGGCAGCAGGCACCTCCCCCAGAAGATCAGCAAGAACAGCCAGCCAAGACCAAGTTTACCGATCAATAAGAATGGCTGAACTCCAGAGCTAGAGGAATACTGCACATAGAATTCATGGTTTTTTTCCCCTGATTCTTTAGTCTTTCAAAGTTAATTTTTTTTATTTTCTTTTTCTGGTTTTCTTTTTTTTTTCAGTTTTTCTTTTTCCCTGTTTCAACCAACATATTCTCAATCCCTTTTAAAAATTCTTTTTATTTTTCACTTTCAGAGTCATATTCTATCCCTTCATAGTTCTTAACCTTATTTTTGGTATATATATATATATATATATATATATATAAAAAAAAAAAAAAATAAGTTGTTCTCTCTTTAAAATTTTGTGATAAGAGTTTATTCTAACAGACTAAAATATACACTAAATCTCTAGTGTATGGCTTTGCTCTGGTCTCCTGCCTGATCACATACTCTCCCCATTTTTTTAATTCCTCTTCTTTCTTTTTTCAACCAACTTCTTATCAATTTCTTTTATAAAAATCTTTTTTTAATAATTTTTTATTGTTATGTTAATCACCATACATTACATCATTACTTTTTGAGGTAGTGTTCCATGATTCATTGTTTGTGCATAACACCCAGTGCTCCACGCAGAATGTGCCCTCTTTAATACCCATCACCCGGCTAACCCATCCCCCCACCCCCTCCCCTCTACAACCCTCAGTTTGTTTTTCAGAGTCCATCGTCTCTAATGGTCCGTCTCCCCCTCCCACTTGCTCCCCTTCATTCTTCCCCTCCTGCTACCTTCTTTTTTTTTCTTAATATATATTGCATTATTTGTTTCAGAAGTACAGATCTGTGATTCATCAGTCTTGACCAATTCACAGTGCTCACCATAGCACATACCCTCCCCAATGTCTATCACCCACACACCCAATCCCTCCCACCTCCCACCACTCCAGCAAACCTCAGTTTGTTTCCTGAGATTAAGAATTCCTCATGTCAGTGAGGTCATATGATACATGTCTTTCTCTGATTGACTTATTTCACTCAGCATAACACCCTCCAGTACCATCCACGTCGTTGCAAATGGTAAGATCTCATTCCTTTTGAAGGCTGCATAATATTCCATTGTGTATATATACCACCTCGTCTTTATCCATTCATCTGTCGATGGACATCTTGGCTCTTTCCACAGTTTGGCTATTGTAGACATTGCTGCTATAAACATTGGGGAAAGGTCAAGACTTAAGATGGATTATCAGAGATTAGGAAAGAAGCTGGTTGAAGGGGCACCTGGGTTGCTCAGTCGGTTAAGCGTCTGCCTTTGGCTCAGGTCATGCTCCCAGGGTCCTGGGATCAAGCCTCACATCAGGCTCCCTGCTCAGCAGAGAGTCTGTTTCTCCCTCTCCCTCTGCTGCTCCCCCTCCTCATTCTCTCTCTCTCTCTGTCAAATAAATAAATAAAATCTTAAAAAAAAAAAAGCTGGTTGAGGATAAGAAATGTTTAGTTCTTGACATGATGAAGGAATATACAATATACAGGTTGCGTTCTGGAACTTTAAAAGAAGGTTGAGGCTAAAGATTTAAATTTTGGAGTGACTGGTATTGAGTTGACTTAATGCTGAAGTCAAGTCCATAAGTCAGGTTAGAAATTCTCCAATCTGATTTGAAATAGGCAGTAATCAGGATCAACAAGACCACATCTCCTTACATTCAAACTTACTGTAGGTAGCTTGCCAACTGAATTTATCTTTTTACTTGACCACATCATCCCCATGTGGGATAAGTCCCCATGTCAACTTATATATAATTAAATATTCCATTCATTGGTTATTTTCCAATGGGAAAAAAATCTCCCTTCCTTTATAACTCATAGTGTTAATAATAAACAGTGTAGGAAGATGAGACATTAAAAGGATAACAAGAGAATATTATGAATGACTTAACAACAATGTATTTACTAACTTAGATAAATCTGACCAATTTTGCAGGTGCAGACTACTAAGGAGAAATAGAAAAACTGAATAGTTCTATATCTACATAAGAAAATGAATTTGTAATAAAAACCTTCCAACAAAGAAAACTCCAGGCCCAGATAGCATCACTGTAAATCCTGCCAAACATTTAAGGAATAAATAATACAAAATTCTACACAAACTTTTTCCAGGAAACAGAGGAGGGAACAATTACCAACTCATTTTTCAAGGCCAGTGTTGCCCTAATATCTAAAGTAGACAAATATATTTATAAGAAAACCAGAAACCAACATCCCCAATTAATAAAAATGTTTAATAAAATATTTGCAACTTGAGTCTACCAAACAAAAAAATTAATAAATCATGACCAAGTGGGAATTATTTCAGGAATGCAAGACTGGTTTAACTTTCAAAAATCAATCAATTAAACTCACCATGTCAACAAACTAACAACAACAACAAATATTTGATCATCTCAATAGATGCAGGCAAGCAGTGTACAAACTTCAACATCTACTCATGGTGAAAACTCAATAAAATTAGAATAGAAAGGAACTTCCATAACCTGATAAGTATATCTACAAAGAAATGGTAGAGCTAATTTAACAACAGTAAAAGAAAGAATTCTTTCCCCCTAAAATGGGAAACGAGGCAAGGATGTCTTTTCTCACCTCTTCTATTCAACATCATACAAAGAGATGTAGTCAGTGAAATACAGCAAGAAAGATAAATAAAACACATAAAGGATTGGAAAGGAAATAATAGAACTATCCTTATTCACAGACAATATGTTTGTCTATGTAGAAAACTCAAAACACTCCAGAAAAAAAAAAAAGGCTACTAGAACTAATAAATGAGGTTAGCAAGATTTTAAGATACAAGGTCAATATTCAAACCCAATCGTATTTCTGTATACTGGCAATGAACAATTAGAAATTGAAATAAAAAGCCAGCATCATTTATAATATCATCAAAACACAAAATACTTAGGGATAAATCTAACAAAATATGTACAAGATTCATATGCTGAAAACGATAAAACACTGATGAAAAAATTAAAAAACACTTAAGTAAATGCAGAAATATACTGTGTACATGGATTGGGCTATTTAATGCTCCATGTCAGTTCTTCCAAAATTGATCTGGAGATTTAATGTAATCCCAACCAAAATTCCAGCAGGCTTTTTTTGTGTGTATGGAAGTTGGCAAGTTGCTTCTAAAATTCACAGAAATGCAAAGGACCTAGAATAGATAAAATGATTTTGTAAAAGAAAAACAATCTATACTTTACACTATATACAAACATTTATTTGAAATGAATCATAGCCCTAAATATACAATGTAAAATATTAAATCTCTAAAAGAAAAGATAGAAAACTGTTGTGACCTTGAGTTAGGCAAAAAATTTATAGGACATAGGAAGCACAGACCATAAAAGAAAAAAAAAATGATAAATTGGACTCCATCAAAATCTAAAAAAACCTACTCTTTGAAAGACACTTTAAGAAAATTTTAAAAACACAGACATTTTCAAAACACATGTCTGACAAGGAACCTGTATCCAGAATATACTTTAAAAATGATCACGATTCAATAATAAAACAATAATGTAGACAAAATATCTGAGCAGATGTATATCAGAAGATATACAGATGGCAAATAAGGACATAAGATCAACATCATTAGTCATTAGGGAAATCAAATTAAAACCTTAGTGTAATGATACTATACAATTTTTAGAGTAGCTTTTTAAAACTAGTAATAGTAAGTGCTGGTAAGGATGAGACCCTGAAACTCTCATACATTGCTGGTGGGGATGTTACATGGAGCCCCCACTTTGGAAAAACAGTTTTGCAATTTCTGATAACCTTAAATGTAATACTTACCATAAACTTCAGCAGTCCCATTGCTAGGAATTTTTCTATGAGAAATGAAAGCATATGCCCACACAAAGGCTTCTCCATGAATATTTACAGCAACTTTCCTCAAAATCTTCCAGAACTGGAAACATCCTAAACCAATGAGTGGCTAAGCAAATGGCTGTACAGCCATATAGTTGAATCCTACCCAGCAGTAAAAATGGAGTGAACTATTGATGCGTTCAACAGCTTGGATGAATCTCAAAAGCATTATGCTAAGTAACAGAAGCCAGACACAGAAGGCTACATACTATATGATTCTATTTATGTGATAGTCTGTAAAAGGCAAAAGTATAGTAAGAGAAGTCAAGATTAGTGGTTGCCAGGGTTGCTGGTGGCGGGGGTGGGGAGGGGGGAGGAATTGATTACAGAGGAGCAAGAGGGAATTGTTCAGGACGATGGAAATATTCTATATCTTGACTTTAGTGGCAGTTACGTAACTATACACAGTTGTCAAAATGCATAGTACTACACATCTAGAAAAGGTGAATTAAAAATTTTACTGTCTGTAAATTTAACCTCAACTAACCTGACCTTTAAAAACAATTTGAAAAATCTGTATGATAAAAGGTAATATAAAATTTAAAAACCAGTCACTAAATACAGCAAAGTAAAACAAAACCATACAGTGAGGAATTTTCCTTTAGGTAAAATTTTGCTGTATTTAGTTTAATAATAGAAACTTATCTTTGATGTAAGCCCCTCGAAGCACATAGACATATCTTTTTACAAGTAATTACTGCATGCGCAAGTTGAGGAGAACTTCCTCAGTTTCCTGCTGTGCCACAAAACCTACATGCAGACCAAACCACGTCTGTCCTTGCCCCCTCCTTCCTTCCTGTTGCAGTCATGTGTCCCCTCTCCTGCCCAGGGCTGCCCTCACCAACCGTGCTCTCAGTCCCAGTCCCTTCTGCCATCTCAGGAATGTCCATTATCCTTTTTTTAATCTTCAAGTTTTCCCATATTAAGAATATATATATAGTACCCCTTGGCCCAACCTCCCCCTCTACCTACTGCTCCTTTACTTCTTGAAGCTCAACTACTCCAAGAAGGTGCTTTCACGGTGTCCGTTCCCTTCCATCATCCTCAGCACCCTCTGATCTGGCTTGTGCCCCCTCATGCCAAAATGCCCTTACAGTTTCTGATGACCCACGTGTGGACAAATGTAATGGGTCAGTTTCAGTCCTCATCTCTCTTGACCTGTCAGCAGTGTTCGTCATTATTAACGACCCTCTTACTGACACACTGTCCTCTTGGGACCTTCCCCTCTCCTGATGCTCCTTGGGTTCCCTGGCACATTCTCCTCCTTTCATGTTGGCATTCCTCAAGGCACTGTCCCAGGACCTCCCCTTCTCTCTTTACTTTATATTTTCCCTGGCCAGAAATTTGGAAGTTACCTGTGACTCTACTTTTCTTCTCACCCACCCCCCAAATCCAACCCATTGGGAAGTCCTGTTGACTCTGTCTTCAAAACATGTCCTAGGCCGGATGACTTCACACCCCCTCCAAACCTCAGCCACCTTCTTTTCACTACTAAAGTGGTGTCATAATAGGTATTCCTGAATCGACTTTGCTCCCTTTAGTTCTTTTTCTGTGCAGCCAGAATATTCTTTTTTTTTTTTTTAAGTGCAGTTCTTATCATTTCACTCTTCTTCTTAAAACTCTTCAGTGACTTCTGACTTCCCGTTGTTCTCAGGAAGAGACCAAATTCCTTTCTGTGACCTGTAAGTGTCTGCCCCATCTGACCCTTCTCTGTGTTTTCAGCCACGTTTCACATTCCTCTCCCCCTTGTCCCTGGGCTTCAACAGCAATGGTCTTTCAGTGCCTTAAATATTTCATTCTGTCTCTCACCCTGGGGTCTTTGCACATGCAATTGCCTCTGCTTTCTGACTGGGATGACCTGTGCGTGCATGGAGACACACACACATATCTCGATTTGTTTGTTCTACTCCTCCTCCAAACCTCGGTTTAAATTCTGCCTCCTCGGTTCATCTGCAGCCCCAACTAAATCATGACAGGTTTTCATCTTCTCTGTACTTTTCCATCAGATGCTTATCTCCGGTTAGACTCATGTACCTGGGGTGTGGTTTGGTGGTTATCTGTGTCCTCCACCACACCAAAAGGCCTTTAAGGCCATGTCTGCTTGTGGTGAAAGTACACAGCACCTTAATTTGTATCATTTTGTGGCACATAATCAGAGAATATGCAGTGAATATTAATACAGCAGAGAGTATGCATAAGCTACATTAAAGCCCCAGCAGGAAGAGCTTGAGAGGTATTTGACAGGTTCATGAGCACGTAATCAAGCAATTTGAGAGATGGAGCTACTGAACTCCATCCATGCAAGCAGATATCACTCTAAACAGATGAGGCCCTAGTTTGGTGTACATTTTACCAAATGGGAAATGGTTCCTGCAGTGACAGGGTCATTCCTACTCCTCAGGAGTCCCCAGATTGCTCTTGCTGGGCTTCCTGCTCCTGGTGGGAAACAGTGCCATCCTTCCAGACTGAAACAGTTGGTACAGCTGGCGGCTATGCTAGAGTTGACCCTCACGCCCTTCAACCAAGTGCCAAATAGAGGGTAGGCCTTCGCTTTCCATCCTTGGGGCTATCTACACTCCGTATTGGGGCTTATTTGGAGATTGTTATCTGATGGGATTTCTTTCTTTATTCTTTGTCAAATTAAATAACTTAAGACTAAATATAGTTTAAAATCAAGCACATTGTATTATCAGACCCACAAACACAGAATTTGTTTCAAAAGAACAGATTTGTACTAATAAAAGCTTCCTTGATGTCCAAACTTCTACTTGTACATGTAAATGAATATACCTGAAGGAAGAGTTCTAAATCTTCATTTTCCCAACAAATAAATCTTTTGGAAGTAATTTATACTTTTATTCATTCTTTCTAGAGAAGAAACACTGGTTGGGTACAGACAATACCATGTCAGGTACTCTGTTAGGACCTGGGAGCCAGGGGTGGATGACCGGACATACATGCTTATTGGTGAGGCTGAGCTGCTGTCAGAGACACTCAGGTCCAAGATGGGGAAGGGAGTTTTTGTAAAGGGCAGGGGAACAGGGAGGAAAGGCTCTTATGGGGAAGTGACACACAGAAAACCCATCAGTGCTTTCATCCTCTTGCAGTAAGCATTTCAAGGTGACTTCAGGAGAAGTCATTTTTACCACAGTTAACTTGAAGTTCAATTTTTTTTTATTCGGCTACTCTAATAAAAGTTTAATTGGGTTCAGTTCCTCAATTTGTCTGAACTGGATTAAAACCATAAAATAGATTTCAACTCCAGATATAGTGGCTCTCCTGAACCTAAAATTTGATAACTTGTTCCCCAAAGTATGGGACAGAACAATTAAAATCAAGACCATCCCATATAATTTGAGATATACCATCACCATGACTATAAGTCTTGTACTGTACCTTCAGACTATTCAAGAAATGAGATGAAGCAGGGGCGCCTGGGTGGCTCAGTCGGTTAAGCGGCTGCCTTCGGCTCAGGTCATGATCCCAGGGTCCTGGGATCGAGCCCCATGTCCGGCTCCCTGCTCAGCAGAGAGCCTGCTTCTCCCTCTCCCTCTGCCTGCCACTCTGCCTACTTGTGCTCTCTATCTCTCTGTCAAATAAATAAATAAAATCTTAAAAAAAAAAATGAGATGAAGCAAACAAACAAGTAAATAAATCCCCACAATATTGGAGTTAATATAGTTCTATTGAGAATTAGATACCAAACCAGTCTTTTTTGGGAGAATCTCTTGCCAGTACTTAACTCTGGATACTTTATCCTTTTTATATTCAGTTTATTGTCACTGGCCTCCAGAGTGGTTTTATTTGTCAAGCTGCTATTAAAAATATGCTTCAAAATCATAACTTATGCTGTGTAAGTTCTATGACATGATGAGCTCTCCTGATTGTTCTCTGGAAGAGTCTTCACTCTGGAGGCAGGGAGGAATGGATTTCAGGAAACCATACTCCTCAAGGATGGGAGAGAGAGAGAGGAGATTGTGCAGAGAGAGAGAGAGAGAGAGAGACAGGGAGAGAGAGAGAGGGAAGTCCAGGCAGGAGTCTGAACAATCTCCTGAAAATTATTTGACATACGACTGAACTCTTTCCTACATCAGATTGCTCCTCAGAAAATGAAAAATCTCAAGAAGGTTTGTGCCTAATTTCTTGTCATTATGGATGAAATTATTCCAATGACAGTGATATGGACTATCTCTGACTCTCCAGAATCTCTTCCCAGGACCTGCCAGGGCTGCCGGTGGTCTGGCCCCTGGCAACTGCTGGGGCCCACCTCCCTCCCCCACACTTCTCTCTCCCCCTGGCCTCCTCACCATTCCTCCCCTGAAATGCTCCTCCCTCACTTCATTACTCAAGTGTCACATTATCAGGAAGACTTTTTTCCCAGACCACCTTATCTAAAACACACCTTCCCCTTACTCTTTATCCCCTTTATGCTGAGTTATTTTTCTTCGTAGCAGCAACAGCATTTTTAATGTTTCATTGTCCATTGTCTATCTCGCCTTTCTGCCTACTTTGTGAAGACTTGGGCTTTATCTGTGTTGTTTGCCATTATGTCCCTGTCACCTAAAACAGTACCTGGCCCATGAATATAATGTGTTGAATGAATTAGTGAACATTCTGTCAGGGTCTGAGTTCCATCTCTGTCTTTTTTTTTTTTTTTTTTAAGATTTTATTTATTTAGAGAGAATGAGCCGATCTCTGGAGACTCCATGCTGAGCACAGAGCCCAGTGTAGGGCTTGTTCCCATGACCCGGAGATCACAACCTGAGCTGAAATCACACTCAACCCACTGAGCCACCCAGGCGTCTCCAGGGCCTCCACTCAGAGCAGCCCCAGGGTGTTGGGTGTGAGCAGGGGCCCTCAGAACTAGTCTCTGTGGATAGAAAGCACTTTCTGACATTCATATTCAACATCACTGGTTTGGGATCCACTGTGTGTAGGCCTTTGAAGGATTTATGAGTGTGAATGATGAGGAATTATTTGCAATATTCAGAATTTGGCCCACAACTATTTTTTGAACTTTGTCCAGAGTCACCGAGATCTGGCAGAGAAAATTTATTGGAACGAACTGAGTTAACAGACTTGAATTCTAATCATGACTTGTCTTCTAGCCTATGGAAATGCATTATCTTAAAATCATCACTCCACCATTTTCTAATCTTAGGTATATGACCTTGGGCAAATTATATCATCTCTGTGTGTCCCAGGTATTAATCTGTTGTGTGCGAGTAATAATGGTATCTAACCACAGTGCTGTTATAAAGGTTGATAAAGAAATCCATGTTATGCACTAAACACTATTATTATTATTATTTACCTATGATTCTTTGATATAATTTTTACTGGTACCGAAGAATCTATTTACTTATATAGATATTTTGTCAGGCTTCTTACAAACAAAGGAATAAACCACGTTTTAATATCTCTCTTTAGAATATACACACACTCACACATTCACGCACAAAGAAGGAGTACCAGAAGGAAAAAACCACAAAAATGTTATTGGAATTATATTTTTTGCTTTTGTTTTCTAGCTCTTTTTACTTAGCTCTATTTCCTAAAATTTCTATGGAAAATTAAAATTTACTTTTAAAAGAATGAATGTCACCTATCTATTTTACACCTCCAAGTGGCAAAACAAAATCATTCACCTAAGTAATGAATAGCAGAAAAAAGATGCCCTTCTTTGTTAACTCTACTTTTCCACTAAATTTCATAGCTGAATTAAAAGCAAATGTTCTCTCTTGGCATATAACAAATTATTGCACAACCCACATAGTTGGTTCTGAGATCTAAATTACATCTGCTTCTGGAATTTTAACTTTATTTTTATAGTTAATATTTGTAGTATTTTTTGTATATTTGGGCTATAATATTGTGTATTATTAATCAGTCACTTCAGAGTGGTGCTTCTCTTATACAGTTGATATAAGACTGCATATGTAAACAACTAAATAAAACAAAACCTATAAATTGCCAGAATGGAATGTTCATAAAATGCTTCCAAATTGGACTTGTTTGCTTTGCATCTTACTGTCCACTTCCTTAACCATAACAGTGCTCCACATACTCCCAAAGTGAGAACAATTTGTTGAAACTTTTCAGATAATTTGGAAATTTAAAGATAAAGTAGCAGCCTGAATCATGAAGAGAATTGATGCCTAAAGTTTCTACTTGTATTTAAAATGACATTATAAACTGGAATAAAATCTTTGTAAATATATGTACGTAATTTTACACTATATAGTGTGTATAAGTATATAAGGGACATGTACTTACAGAAATTCTGAAAAACAGAGACAAATAAGAAAGCAATATGTATATGCACATGCCCATGTCTGAGTGCATGAGAATCATGCCAGAAGGAAAAGGCAGATGCTTTTCTCTTGAATGATGTTGATGAAGGCTTTTCCCCCAGGTGACTTTGCCAGACACTTGTAGGTGTTTTATCCAATATTAAGGTGTATCCTCCAAGCCCCTGTTCTCTCTCCCCGCCCCCCTCCCCTCGTCTTCAGGATCCCCACCAGCTGGAATTCCCCACAGCTCTCTGTGGAAGTTCAATGTGAATAGTTTACTTTATTTTAATAACTTCATACTTCTTTCAGGTACTTCCCAGTTATTTTTATTTTGAACCCTCCGTTCTTTCTTTCCAATGCCAGATGTGTCAACAAAGCCTTCTGTTTCCCGTTTTCTGAATTTAATATTTCAACATCTGTATAATAGTTGTACTAAAAATGTGCAAACATACAACTGTTAGTGAACATCCTAAAATCTTATAAATGGACAAGATGGATTGAGTTGAGATTTTGTGGTTGTTGTAACTGAGAAGGATTTTATTTGATTGCTTGTTTTTTGGCGGGGAGGGGAGGCTAACTTGTCTTATGACCTTAGGAACCTTACCTTTGGGTATATCTTATCATGTAGCTCATTTGCTTACAAATCTGTGGGCTCCAGAGAGTTCCAAGAGAACAGTTTGTCTTGGCTTCATCCCCTGAGACTGGGGAGAGGACATGTAAAGATTTCTCCTTCTATTCCAATCCTTGGCCCTGCTGCAGCTGAAAATTGGCAATTCGGTTCTATCCACTGAATTGTCAGTCCCTGAGTATTATTAAGCACATCACAGCACTAAGCTAAAAGCTGCAAAGACGTAGAAATATAAAGTATGGTGCCTGGCCAGAGGGAGCTATGTGAGAACATGTGACATATGCTTTTGAAAAAAAACAAAAAAACAAACTAAAGATTAAGACAAGGAAATGATCATGTACAGAATAAGCAATAAAGACCAGGAGTGTAAAGGACCTAATGAAAGAAAGATTAATTAATTACCCAAGTAATTGTATAGATCAAGCTTTCTTAAAAAAATCTAAATGTGGCCTGCTTGAAGAATTATCCAGACTCAGTATGAAGGAAAGCACTGAAGGACTCTCGGAACTGCTACCAAGTTGTGTGGAATCTAGAATTAGACAACTGGCTTTTATTTTTCAGCTTCTCTGTACAGTATGGACACCCATGCTTCTTCTCTGTGTCCAGGATGGATAGCCATCCCCCTGACATTCAAGTAAAGATCTGAGAACTTGTAAGAAAATCCAAAGATTTTTTTTTTATACTAAAGAAACCCAATGCAGGACATCCCAGGGCCAATAAAGTTAAGAATGCCCCCAAATGGAACAGGGGTAATTTGTGTCATTCACTGGACTATGAGATGGTGACTGTCTTTGTATTCAGCTAAACATTGGTATAAATCCTACTTCTTTTTAATTTTACACCTATTGATAATGGTAGTTTGACAGACCCTTTTAGTTTGGTACAACATCATGGAGAATTATCTCCAAATAACGTAAATCTGAGTTCATGATGTACCTCCAACTCCCAGAAGAGGCACACCAAAATAAAATGTAAGATGCCTCATGAACATATCCTGTTTCCACCTCCAACTGACCCTAGGCTTTCTTATAGAAACCCTGCTTTATCGTCTGTCTTTACGTCATTATGGGCAAAAGACAAACCCCAAGACCATCCAAGGATAGGCTCTTAGCCAACCCTGACTGGCCTAGCAAACAACCTGTCCAAGTTCTAGGTGACCTAACTCTAAGGAGCTAAGCTCAGTGATGACTCAAGACTGGGTGTTTTTGTACTTTTCTCAGAGTACAGCATACCTTGTTTATTGTACTTTGCTTTATGGAACTTTGAAGATGTTGCATTTTTTACAAAATGAAGATTCGTCACAACCCTGCATCAAGCAAGTCTACTGGCACCATTTTTCCAACAGCATTTGCTCGCTTCGTATCTCTGTGTCACATTTTGGTAATTCTTACAATATTTCAAATGTTTTCCTTATTATTTTATTTATTATGGTGCTCTGTGATTAGTGCTCTTTGGTATTTCTATTGTAATTTTTGGGGGACACCATGAATCACACCCATGTAAGACAGCAAACTTAATCAACAAATGTGGTATGTGTTCTGGGTGCTCTACCAACCAGCTAGAACACCCCATCTCTCTTCCTTTCCTTGGACTTCCCTATTCCTGGAGACACAACAATATTGAAACTAGGCCGATTAATAACCCAATAGTGGCCTCTAAGTATTCAAGTGAAAGGAAGAGTCACACGTCTCTCACTTTAAATCAAAAGCTAGACATGACTAAGCTTAGTGAGGAAGACATGCCAAAATCCAAGACAGGCCAAAAGCTAGGCCTCTTGCACCAGTTAGCCAAGTTGTGAATGCAAATGGAAAGTTCTTGAAAGAAATTAAAAGTGCTACTCCAGTGAACACATGAATGATAAGAATTGAAACAGCCTTATTGCTGATATGGAGAAGATTTTATTTGTCTGGGTAGAAGATTAAACTAGCCACAACATTCCTTTCAGACAAAGCCTAATCCAGAGCAAGGCCTTAACTCTCCAGTTCTATGAAGGCTGAGAGAGGTGGGGAAGCTACAGGAGAAAGGTTTGAAAGCATGAGGTACGTTCATGAGGGTTAAGGAAAGAAGCCATCTCCATAACACAAAAGTGTAAGGGGAAGCAGCAGGTGCTGATGTAGAAGCTGCAGTGAGTTCTCCAGAAGATCTAACTATGATAATTGTTGAAGGTGGCTACGCTAAACAACAGATTGGAAGAAGATGCCATCTAGGACTTTCATAGCTAAAGAAGAGAAGTCAGTGCCTGGCTTCAAAACTTCCAAGGACAGTCCGACTCTCTTGTTAGGGGCTCATACAGCTGGTGACTTTAAGTTGAAGCCAATGCTCATTTACCATTCTGAAAATCCTAGAGCCCTTAAGAATTATGCGAACTCTACTCTGCCTGCATTCTATAAATGGAACAAAGCCTGGATGACAGCACATCTGTTTCCAACATGGTTTACTGAGTATTTTAAGCACACTGCTAACACCTACTGCTCAGAAGAAGAGATTCCTTTCAAAATACCGCTCATTGACAATGCACCTGGTCACTCAGGAGCTCTGATGGAGATGTTCAATGAGATTAATGTTTTCATGCCAGCTAATACAACATCCATTCTGCAGCCCACAAATCATAGAGTCATTTTGACTTTCAAGTTTTATTATGTAAGAAATACACTTCATAAGGCTATAGCTACTATAGATAGTGATTCCTCTGATGAATCTGGGAAAAGTCCATTGAAAACCTTCTGAAAATGATAGATGCTATTAAGAAACATTTGTGATTCATGGGAAGAAGTCAAAATATCAACATGAATAGGAGTTTGGAAAAAGTTGATTACAGCCGTTGTGGAGGACTTTGAGGGGTTCAAGACTTCAGAGGAGGAAGTAACTGCAGGTGCAGTAGAAATAGCAAGAGAACTAGAATCAGAAGTGACTAAGTCAAACAAAGAAAGACAATTATCATATGGTTTCACTTATTTGTGGAACATAAGAAATAGCATGGAGGACATTAGGAGAAGGAAGGGAAAATGAAGGGGGGGAGGAAATCAGAGGGGGAGACGAACCATGAAAGACTATGGACTCCGGGAATCAAACTGAGGGTTTTAGAGTGGGGTGGGGGATGGGTGAGCCCGGTGATGGGATTAAGGAGGGCATGTATTGCATGGAGCACTGGGTGTTATATGCAAACAATGAATCATGGAACACTACATCCAAAACTAATGATGTAATGTATGGTGATTAACATAACAATAAAAAGTGTCCATGAAAAAAAAAACAAAAAACTAATGATGACTAAAATAACATAATAAAAAAATTATAATAAAAAAAAGAAGTGGAGCCTGAAGATGGGACTAAGCTGCTGCACTCTCACGATCAAACTTGAGTGGGTGAGGAGTTGCTTCTTAGGGATGAGAGAAGAAAGTGGTTTCTTGAGATGTACCCCTGGTGAAGATGCTGTAAAGATTGTTAAAATGACACCAAAAGGATTTAGAATATTCCATAAACATAGTTTAGATAAAGGAGTGGCAAAGGTTGAGAAGATTGACTCCAATTTTGAAAGACATTCTACTGTGGGTAAAATGCTATCAAAGAGCATCTCATGCTACACAGAAATTGTTCATGAAAGTAAGAGTCAATCAATGTGGCAAACTTCATTATTGTTTTATTTTAAGAAGTTGGCATAGCCACCTCAATCTTCAGCACCCACCACCCTGCTCAGTCAGCACCATCAACTTCGAGGGAAGACTCTCCACCAGCAAAAAGATTGTGACTCACTGAGAGCTCAGATGACTAGCATTTTTAAGCCATAAGTATTTTTAAATTAAGGTATATACATTGCTTTTTTAGCCATAATGGTATTTCACACTTAAAACACTACAATATAGCATGAACATAACTTATACCACTGGGAAACCAAAATATTCATTTGACTTGCTTTATTGTGATATCTGCTTTATTGTGGTGGTCTGGAACCAAACCCACACTAGCTCCAAGGTGTGCCTGTATTCCTCATTCTCACTCCCATCCTCCCAGCCTAATTTCCTTAGGGTTCCCTCCGTGTTTATCATGAACTGATCATTACCGCAACCTCCAGAACTTGTAACTATTAATGTCAAGATGGCTACTGCCTGGTGTATCATTTCTTCAGTTTCCTGGAGGAATCAGATTTCCCCTTCTCATTCATAAACCCACCTTTTACTATCACTGGTTTCCCACTGCTTTCCTCATCCATGTGCTTTCCAGATCTGTCACCAGCATGTGCTGTGCAGAGTTCAGTACTGTATATTTACTTTGCTATGGAATCTGAAACCCTAATTGAAATTTGCAGCCACATGTTTCCTCTTTTTTGTGTGCCTCACTTTTTCTCATGTCCCCTGCTTAATAGCCATAACTCTTCCTGTAAGTGTGGAGGAAGAAAGCAACCATCAAGAGACCAAGACATTGCTAATTATCAAAGAAAAGCAGATTAAAATGAGATGCAATTTTTTGCCAATCTTATCAGTATGATATCCCATGTCAGGGAGGGTATGGGTGAGCTGCTACACTGCAGAGAGAGTGGACAGGGCCAAAGGTGGGTGGTCCAAAGCATAGGGCCTGGGGTAAATCCCAAGTAACATTTTTAGCTTGTGTCCTCTTCCTGGACAACCCTAAAGAGCATTTCTACAAAATTTTTCAGTGGGTATGCTTTTTGGCTCAGTGATTTAATTTCTAGAAATTTGTCCTTAAAGACAAATGTACAAAGATGTATGTATGAAGTTATTTTTTACACCATTTATAATAGGGAATTGGGATGTGATACATTCATTTAATTGACTATAATGCAGCAATTATCAATGTCAGTGAAGACCTATGTAGATATTGACCTGGGAACACTTCCAAACTACATATTCTGTTACTTTTATAACCAAAAGTGCATTTTTATGTATACACTTAAACACACACACACACACACACACACACACACATACACACATGCTTACAAACAAGTCTGGAAGTGTAAACCCTAGAATTTCACCGTGTTATCTCTGGGTTCTAGGATTGGAGTAATCTTTTTCATTCAAAATTTTTCAACATTTTGCATTGGGCATGTATCATTTTATGATCAGATGAAATAACAGTATTTAAATTATGTTAAAGATACAAAAGTGAAATACTGTCTAACTCATAACATTTTCCATAAGTTATAATCAAATCACTCAGCAAACTTGCAGTAATAATTATGATAAAAATAAATGCCATGTATTGAGCATTTGCCGATAGGCATTTCATTAATTTTTTATATACATAATCAGACAAAAACTCCATAATAACTTCATGAAGCAGATAACATGCAGTTAGCAAGATGAGATGCAGAGTCAGAATGTGAATCCTATTTTGTCTGTCTCCTGAGCTGCTCTTTTGTGGCCCTTGCGCCACAAAAATCTAAGGTGTTGTGATGACTTGCACCTGAATCCTGTTTTTGAGGGGATTACAGGGCAAAATGCAAGCCCTGTTCTAGAATTGGCTTGATTTTTCTGTATTGTTCACTGTCAGAAACTAAGGTCTGTCTGGAATTCTGGATTGTCTTCACTGTTGTTCATTCATTCTGTCATATAGAAATGGTATTATCTAGAATGTCCAATGAAAGACAAGGAAAGGACCTATATGTTTCCCTCATGGCGAAATGTACCCCCCTTCCTATCCTAAGGAATTAGCTTCTGAACTAAGATGGAGAACAGGGCCATAATGTAAATATCCGCCCACTGCTGTTGGCTCATTTTTGGTGTGTTAGAAGTATATTAACCAGTGCTTGTTTTAATATGAGACAGTTTATGTAGAAGTAACCACAGCTGATAAAACTCAAGAGTTCATGCCAATAATGAAATTCCTCACAGTTCAAGTAATCATGGGGCCACTAACCTATGAGGTAGTTGCTAAGAAACACAGGGACAGATTCTAATTCTTCTTATTAGCCACCATTTGGGTCAAATGACTAACTTTTCCAAAGTTCATTCCTTCATCCTTCATTGTTATCAGCCAAAGGGGACTAGCAGAAATGTATGGGATTTTTTGTTTCAGTCAGTGTCACTGATTTCACAGAAACATGTTCTCAGAGGGCTTATGTTGACTGTGTCACACAACTAGAAGCTCAGATGGCTGGGGAGAAACCCTGGGATCTCCTCATGCCTGACCTCATAAATACAGGATGTTACTTAGTCTTTGGGGACTCCCTGGGTGACCCTGTCCTGCCCATGGCTTCCCCAGGCGCCCCTCCAGGTGCTAAGCGGAATCTTCTTCCTTGGGTGAGCTGGGCTTTGAACCAGAGCATTGTTGTTTCCTCGTGAGTTAGGAAAGCACAGGTTACACATATTTGTTTCTAAAAGATTTGAGTTTGATATTCACGTTTTAACATTCTAGGTGTTGTTTTCTTGAAAAACACTTTATGACTTTCATAAATATTCTTTGCAGATAATATATAGGTTTGTAATAACTTATTATGTGTGTCTGGTTTAGCTGTTGATCTTCTCCTAAGGCAGGATTTCTTCTGAATCTAGATTAGGTACCTTTCTCTTGTGGTTCTGGTTCCTTTTTTTTTTTTTTTTTTAGACTTTATTTATTTATTTATTTGACAGCAGGGGGCAGAGGGAGAAAGAGAGGGAGAAAATCTCAGGCAGACTCTGCGCTGAGTGTGGAGCTGGACACAGGGCTTGATCCCAGGACCCTGAGATCATGATCTGAGCTGAAATCAAAAGTCAGATGCCCAACCAACTGAGCCACCCAGGCGCCCCTCTCATGGGTCTGGTTCTGCCTTGTCTTCTGATTCTGTGAGCTGCCCCTTTGCACCCACACTGGCCATGCTTTCTGCTTTGAATGTTGATCCATGCTTTTGTTGTTAGGGCAACTTATCTTCTCAGTCCATAAGTGCCCCCAGTCAGCCTTTTAAGATGCAGACTTTTTACCGCAATTACACTACCTCAGCATTGTGTGCAATAGAAGTTTCCTTGCTTTAGCTATTTTTATTTCTGCTTGCTACAGCTCAGCTCTGTACAAAGGCAGGACATTTTAGAGAGTCTGACTTGAATCAGAAAATGCCCAGCCAACAACTTCTGCCTCTAAAAAGTCACAAAGAAAAGGCTGTGTCCTCAGCCCACAGCAGGGACATTAAACAAAAGAAGATACTTTATGTGGGATGGTAGGGCAGGGACAACAAAGATGAAGTTAGTGACAGATTCTGGCTTTAGGATCTCTTCTTACAAGCTCTTACAAGCTTCAGGCTTGTAAGAGAGACAAGTACATGAATATCTATAATATGAGGTGAAAGGTGATCCCTGATACAAAAGTGCTGGGATAGTTGGAGGGGGAGAAATTACTTTTGAGTGGGAAGATCAGGGATGATTTTTAGCAGACGCATGAATTAAGACAAAATTTAAGTAAGAAAGTTGGACAGGGAGAACATTTCAGTTAGAGGAGGATCAATAGGAGCAAAGCTATAGTCTGGTCTCCTTATTTTATAGATTCATAAACAGACCCAGAGAAATAATGTGGCTTACAAAAGGTTTCTACCAAGTTGGATTTTTTCCTGAGAAAATCAGCCAGCACAAATTCTGGCTCCCCGAGGGCTCTAAACAGTTTTATCATTCTGAATTTTTAGCTTTTAAAATCACTTGAGGGGTGCCTGGGTGGCTCAGACGGTTAAGCATCTTCCTTCAGCTCAGGTCCTGGGATCAAGCTCCGCATCAGGGTCCTAGCTCAGTGGGGGAGTCTGCTTCTCCCTCTGCCTCTGCTCCCCACTGCTTGTGCTCTCTCTCTCTCTCTCTCTGTCAAATAAATAAATGAAATGTTTAAAAATAATAATAATAAAATAAAATAAATTGAAAGTGTAGTGTATTATTATTATTAGTGTGGAAACGTTTAGACACTGTGGACAGTGCTTTCAGTATGTTTTATTCTCTGAGGGAAGAACGGTGGCATTGGGCCTCGCCTGTCTTCATGACCAGCGAGTGGGTTAGGAACCCAACAGCAGTCGCCAGTGCCCACCCACCTGCCAGGTCCAGGCACCCCAGCCATGTGCCCCCACAGGCCAGCGTGGCGCTGGATTACCTGTGGCCTTTCCGGCTTCCAGCTTAGGGTGGCCAGATCTAGCAAATAAAAATGTAGGGCATCCACTCAAATTTGAATTTCAGATAAACAACTAATTTTTTGTGTGTGTAAGTGTGTCCAGTGCGATCTTTGTAACCTGATTTCAGTTTCTTGTATGATCATAGTTTTTATTTTTATTAATTTATTTTTATTAATTCCTGCAGAGTTTTGCCTTAAAAACAACCAATTGACATTTGCGTTTTTCCTTTTTTTTTTTTTTTTAAGTACCATTGAACACGGCCTCAAAGATTTTTAAAGATCAAGATCCAGGGGAAGTGAAGGTGAAGAGAATAGACTTGAATGTCTTTCATCTTTATATACCCAGTGCCTGCTTCATGGTAGACAGCCAGTAAATGGTGTCTGAATAAACCTAAGAATGAAGGAGTTAGCCAATTCTTGATTTTTAT
Source organism: Callorhinus ursinus (assembly GCF_003265705.2). NCBI lineage: Eukaryota > Metazoa > Chordata > Mammalia > Carnivora > Otariidae > Callorhinus > Callorhinus ursinus. The sequence goes on from NW_027397121.1 coordinate 1,437,742, forward strand.
TCCCTGTCATCTGAGAGTCTCCCTTTATGCAGTGACAAATTTAAGCCCCAAATGTAGTTCTTTTCTAAAATGTCTCATTGGGTAGAGAATGAGAAACATCTCATATCATGGTTAGTGTTTGCCAATGGGTTAATTCACACCTCCCAAGCAATCAGGCATTGTTTACATAAATAAATAAATTAATTAATTGACGGGTTATCTGCTAAGATGGTCCTGAGTTCAGATCTCTTGGATCCTAGGCATCCTTACTCTAGCTTTTAATATGGCTGGCTATAAAACAATAACCTAAGCTTTGTAGATCACATATCCCAGAGGTCATTAATGGATAATGCTCCCTCTCTTATTTCATAAGAAATCAGGTCTCTGAAGTCATTCATGAGATATAATTCACTACAGATGAGGTTTCTCCACTTTGGTACAAAGTGTTTTTGGTCCTGACACTATATTTTGAAGATATTAAAATGAAAACTAAAAGCATGGTCTACAGCTTGTGTTAATTATCCTTGGGTAGTTTATGGAAACAGTTGAGTTCTTAAGACATTGTTATCTAATATGATTAAAAAGGCCTGTCTCTGTGTTAGGGCTGTTTCTGTACTTTAACGATTATTTTATTCTCCTGAAGCTTAAGTGCTTTGGGTTCTAATAGGCCAAACGAATGAATATTGAAAGCAGATCATGAAAGGGGGACAGGGCGTGAATGGCAGTGCTGTTTGTTGGACTATGGTTGACACACTGGACAGCTCTTGCCTCAGAAGTCCAAGTACTTGATTCTAAATTAGAAAGTCTTGAGTGGGAAAGCATGAACATGCTGTTTCATCCTTCTAGTTATTCAGTGCTTTCTCACTGTTTATGCTTTGCTCTTTGGGTTTTGTGAGCTCCGGGAAATTCTTTTAAAAGAAGGAATGAGAACCCTCATCACAGCCAGGAATATTTGTATTTCTCTCTTGCTTTCCCCAATAACCTTTTCATGGAAAAGTTGGCCTATACATGGCGCTGGATATTTTTAAAGACTTCCTGAAACAAATATTTGTTCTAATTACAGTTTTATATAGTTTATGCCACTTAAAGAAAACCCACAGTGCGAAAATGTTCACTTACGGAAAGAATAAATTATAGCAATGTCTAACACCTGGTTCCTGATAGCTTGCTCAAAGGATGCATGAACAAATGCAGAAATAGCCACCAACCAGTGTAATCAGGGCCATAAAATAAGTAATTAGATCATATTAACAAATCAAACCTGTCTGGAAGCAGCAGAGGAATGGCTTTGGGTTTTAACGAAAGGACCTAATTCATTTCAAGGACCCAATAGCAAATAAAGTGTATCTCTCTCCTATAGCATCATCTTCAGGGAAAGCAACGTGAAATGCTATACGTTAATGTTTAGAATTTCATCTGCTGTTTTTTTTTTTTTAATTTTACTTTGAGAATGTAGGAGTTTTATAATTTGTTATTTTGCCAACTCTTCACATTCATTGTGGAAAAGTGCTAATGAACAGATAAACAAAAAGAAGATAGAAATGGTAATAGAGTGATAGAGTGGTAATTGTGCCACTCAGAGATACCAATTATTATTATTTGGTTGTAATCCTTCAACATTTTCAATGAATACATATAAATGTATATTTTAACACAAATGAGCTCATGGCAACCCCCTGGGTTCCCCTCCCTCCGTGGGAGCTTTGTACTATCACTTTGCTCTTGCTTAATAAACCTTGCTTTGCTGCCCCGCCTCCCCCAAAATGAGCTCACACTTTATTTACTGTTTTTTAACTTGTGTTTTAATTCGATTTTGACATCTTCTTATATCAATACGTATGTCCATCTTTGACCTATGGGATCCACGTATAGATTTGGCAGGATTTGGGGACCCTTCACCCCCAAAAATGTATACACAATTTTGGGGGGTGTGTGTGTGTATGCATTTCTGGAGAAAAGATGCATTGGGATTTTTGTTGGACTTGCTTTAACGTTTCCTGCGAAGTTTGGGGAGCGGTTGCGGTCGCGCACCTTCCCACTCCGGACACCGCAGCCCCCAGTGCGGTCTTGTCCTCTTTTTCCCTTCCTGAATGTTTACTTTTTTCTGTGCACGTCCCATGTCACTGTTCTAATAATTTAATGGTCACCTTTTTAAGAAAAACATTGAATTTATTAAGGTTTCGATATTTCTTACGACTTTTATTATATCTTAGGGTCTCTTTTGTTACGTTGTAAACCCATCTTCAAGTTAGCATAGAACGCAGTGATAATGTAAGGTTCAGTTTACACAAATTTGCTCTAGATCTACATTGCGTAAACACGTTTTATACGCTTCATACACATGTTTCATAAACAGCTATGTGCCGTTTTCCATATGATAGAATAAAACAAATTATCTGTTATCAAATGAGAACATACCCACAAGGATTTACTTTATATTTTTACATACCAGAATCTTTTAAATTCTGTCTTTTAAAATTTTTACAACTTTTCTAATTAAAAAAATATATATGTTCCACATTTTTGTATATAAACCGAGGCTGTTGTTCAAAATTTTCACTAAAGGAACCCGATGAGAAATGTTTTTATGTCTAAAGTTTCATGTTATCTACAAATATAATTTAATACAAGACAGAATTACAGAAAAGGAGCTCAGAGACTTGGTGCAAGGGGTGGATAAAGCTTTCACTGTGCCTTTAAATTAATGAACGGTCAGGAGGGTCTGTGCATGGGAAACTTGAACCCTGGAGCCATATGGTGATGGTAAAGCCCAGCCCATTTCCAAAGGCCCTATTCCTCCAGATCTCCCAGTAAACTTTTGTTCCATGGGTAGACTCTGACTTTAACCCCTCTGAGGTCTGTCTTTCTCTCTGTCCCCTCTCCCTTTCTCTCGTTCTCATCTTCTTCTTGCCCCACTTTCCTATCCCTGGTCCCCACCTCCCCTCCTGCCTCTCTCCCCTCTCTCTCCTCTCTTGTTCAGTCCCCGCACTTGATCTCCTCACAGTCGCCAGTGTTCTGCTCAGAGGGGCTCTCTTGGTAGCTTCTGCACATTCTAACCCAATTCGCCTTTTCCCCCTTGCCTTAGGTTTCTGTCTCTCTACTCCCAGTTTCACTTCTCTCTCAGCTCCCCTGGCCTCTGCCACAATGGCAGGAAACCTTTTCTAGCTTGCTTCTGTTCGCTGTCATTGCTGCCTTCCAGAGTGTGACTTGTCTTTTATAATATTGTCCTGCCTCCAGCTATGCTGCTCACTAACTAACCTCTCTGCCCTCATCCTACCACACCACCATTCTCCTTCCTGTAAGCCAATTTCTTATTTATTATGGATTTATATAGATGAGTATTCCTGTTTACATGAAACACAAGTAAGATAGTGTTTGCCAACAGCAAACCAAGGGTTCAAAAGATACATTAGAATTTAAAGAGGTAGTTATTAAGATCCGTGGATTAATTTATGTTATTTTCATTTCTTATTTACATTTGCTCTAAACCACTGAGCCTTTCTATGTCTTGAAGTTAAAATGTTTGATCACAGATCTGTACTTCTGAAACAAATAATGCAACATATGTTAAGAAAAAAGAAAAAGAAGAAGATAGCAGGAGGGGAAGAATGAAGGGGAGTAAGTCAGAGGGGGAGACGAACCATGAGAGATGATGGACTCTGAAAAACAAACTGAGGGTTCTAGAGGGGAGGAGGGTAGGGGGATGGGTTAGCCTGGTGATGGGTATTAAAGAGGGCACATTCTGCATGGAGCACTGGGTGTTATGAACAAACAATGAATCATGGAACACTACATCAAAAACTAATGATGTAATATATGGTGATTAACATAACAATAAAAAATTAAAAAAATGTTTGATCATATCAGGAAACATATGCCGTTAAATTTGGATTGACAAATTCAGAATCATTTTCTGTAACTTTTCAAAAGCCTTCATCATGGCATTATAAAAGAGCTTTTACAGTATGTCTTTTGAGGGGCACCTGGGTGGCTCAGTCAGTTAAGTGTTGGACTCTTGATCTCAGCTCAGGTCTTGATCTCAGGGTCATGACTTCAAGCCCTGCACTGGGCATGGAGCCTATTTAAAACAAAACAAAACAAAACAAAACTGTTAAAATATGTCTTTTGAAAAAAAATACTAAAGTGCTGGGGGAAAAAAACAAAAGCAACAACAACAACAACAAAATCAAAAAGTTTTTAGTATCTTCAAACTTGTTTTAGCTTATTTAAAAATTATTTCAAAGTAGTTTTGAAAATTCCATAAACTGAAGTACATGGCCACAAATGCATTTTCCTATAAATAGGCTATACCTTCACCATTAAAGAGTCAAGCCAGTCTGGTTTTTGATGTGGGTTTTTCAGTTGTCATTTCAAAACACAGAAAGGATCAAGTAGTTGTGCAACTCTGCATTTGAGGTACCAGATAACTGTAACTGCTTTTATGGAGGTAAAGGAAATATTCCTTACTAAGACAAATCTTGAAGGTAAACTCTGCATAGGAATTTCCTCTGCAACAGGGAAACCATGAATTTTCTGGCCCCCTACTGTTATTAAAAAGAGCTCATTCCAACAAAGTGGCTGACACTGAACTCAATTCCTTGCACATGAAGGTCCATGTCTTTCACTTACTGATTAGAGGTGGGGGAGTGTATAATGTATCTAATACTTGTCACAGGCCAGAAAATTCTAAGAGAAAAAAAATCTTGAAGTAACCACCTTTAAGCCAATTGGGAGTGCTGCTTTCAGCAGAATCTAACAAAAAACAAACATGAAACTAATGACCCTGAAAAATATTTGTATAGTTTCCTTTGGTCGTGGTCCTACTGGCACACTTTCAGCCTTCAGTTTTTTGTGTCCTGTGGATTATAGTTAATCATAAATTGTGAATTTATTGTTCTTATCTGAACTTTCCTTTTGTAAATTACATGCTATCCCAACACTGTATGTTTTAGAGGGTGACACCCTATAAAAGAGGCCTGTCATGTTAGGAAGGTCAAAATAAGGCCTTCCTTTGCCCCCCATCATTGGGTCTCAAGAACCCCCCACTGTTGCATCCTGTTAAAAATTCTTGTCTTTGAGATGCCAGACACAAAGTTGACCTTGTTTGCATCTTTACTTCTTAAAAAAAAAAATCTGCAGAAAGATTTGAATTGAAAATACAAATTTAGTATACCAAAGATTATGGCAAGTGCAAGGTGTTTTTCTGAGTTGATTGAGAGGCTTTCTTATATGTGTGGAAAGAGTGGGGGTTTCTGATTCAAAAGATCTGTTTTTAAATCCCTGTGTTTCAGTTTTCTAAGTTTGTAACAATATGCACATTACTTAACTTCTGAGCTTTCCTGTCCTCATCTATGAAAGAGGGAAAATAATTTATAGGTTTATGGTCCAGATGAATAACAAAAGGCATATGAGGTGCCTGATGTGTAATGGATGTTCAATAAAGGTAATAATAAAATAATTGGAAAAAGGCAGTTATAAAGAGAACTGGACTATGAGATTCTCTTTAATTCTTTTTCCACTTAAATAAGAAAAAAACATGTGAAGTAAGTAGGAAACATGTGAAAAACTAGGAAGGCCTAGTTTTTTATTTTTTATTTTTTTATTTTTTTAAAGATTTTATTTATTTATTTGACAGAGAGAGAGACAGCAAGAGAGGGAACCATTTCCATGGTTCTAACCACAAAATAGCCCTGACCCACCAATGGGGATATATTTTATTCACCTCACTCTTTCCAGCTCAATATCAGAGGACAAGGTCCCATTACTGTGGAATCCCTAGCCTCATTTTTAAGAAATTTCTTGGAATAAATACTATGATGTAGGACACTTCTGTTATGTTTGTACCCCCTTTATGAAGGCCCCACCCCCTCCCCAGGATAATGCCTCCCTGTGCTTAAGAACCAGCCAGGGTCTCCATGCTCAAGGTTAGGTATGCTCTTAGTAATGTCCCATTCCTCTTTTCTCCCAGCTTTCCCACAAGCAGCACCATAGACATACAGTTTCTAATCCATTTTTAGAAGCTAATGCTGATGGGAACATGCTCATAAAATTTTTTTAACAAAGACTAATTCAGAATAATGAGAACATCATAATCACACTCAATGTATAAACAATGATTTTAATTTAATAAACAGTTAAATGTAACATAATCGTAAGAATATTGCAGAAGAGCCAGTTTAGTTTGGATCACTGGACTCTCTTCACAGGGAGATACTAAATGTTCTTGAGCCAAAAACAACTGGGTAGAAGTCTCAGGATTGCCTTCCTTCCTTCCTTCTTTGCTTCTTTCCTTTCTTCCTTCCTTCCTTCCTTCCTCCCTTCCTTCTTCCTTCCTTCCTTCTTTCCTCCCTTCTTTTTTAATTTCTTATCTTCTGCCTTTTGGGTGCATTATAGGGTACTTGCAGAATTCCTGTAAAGGAATTCATTGTTTACCTATCATAATATAGTGTA
>NW_027397121.1:1479170-1532305 GCF_003265705.2 Callorhinus ursinus
AAATGCTAACAGGTTTACAACGTCCCCAGCAAATATACTGTATACAAATCAGAAAAGACCTGAAACCAGGGGAAAAGAAAGGGAAAGAAAGAAAAAAGAAAGAGAAAAAAGATAAAAAAAGATAAAAACAAAAACAAAACACTACAAAAATAGCAGAATATGATCAAATATGATCAGGCTAGTGCATAGATCAGTGCCACACACTAGATTTTGGGCGTATTTTGGTCTGTTAGAAAAAAGTGCCTCCTAAAATTTTAAAGGAAGAAAGACATATATGTACAAAATAAGGGTTGATACAATGAAGGGATGGAAGATGACTGTAAAGATGAAAATTATAAAAGGTTTTATAAAAGGACTTGGTAAGATAAGTTGTTTGAAAAAAGAAGGAAGATTTAAGAAAAGAAAAAAAAAAGGAAAAAGGGAGAGAATGTGATCAGGCAGGAGACTAGAACAAAGCCATACACTAGTGATTTAGGGTATATTTTGATCTGTTAGAAGAAACTGTACCTCAAAATTTTAAAGAGAGAACAACTTATATATATATATGCCAAAAATAAGGGTAACTACTATGAAGGGATAAAAAATGACTCTAAAAATGAAAAATGAAAAATGTTTTTTTTTTTTAAAAAGGGATTGATAAGATGTTGGTTAAAAAAAGGGAAAAAGAAAAATAAAAAAAAAACAGTCAACAAAAATTAACTTTGATGAAATAATGAATCATGGTTAAAAAAAAAAAAAGAAAAGCCATGAATCTATGTGCAGTATTCCCCTAGCGCTGGAGTTCTCCTGTTCTCCTTGATCGATCAACTTGGTCTTGGCTTGCTGGCTGTTTGTGCTGATCTTCTGGGGGAGGGGCCTGTTGCTGTGGTTTCCAAATGTCTTTGCCGGAGGGGGAATTGCCCCGCCCTTGTCGGTCCGGGCTAAGGAAGCTGCTCCGGTTTGCTCTCAGGAGCTTTTGTTCCCTGCAAGCTCTCCGTACAGCCTTGGAGGACCAGGGCAGAAATGGTGGCCTCCCAATCTCTACCCGGAGGAGCCGAGAACTCGGGGCCCCGCTCCTCAGTGTGCCCCCAGAGAAAAGCAGTCACTTCCGTGTCCCCGGTCTCCGGCCGCGCCCTGTGCTCACCCGGCCTGTGACCGAGCGTTGCTATCTCTGGTACCGGACCCCGCGCAGAGTCTCCAAACCCAGCAGATCCCTGCGGTGCGTTCCCGCACCGCTCCTCCCCGGGAAGGAAGGGGAGTCTCCCCGGATCTGCCGCCTGCTGGGTCCCTGCTGGAGGAGCCGTGCCCCGACTGGGCCGCGGGTCACAGTTTATGGCAACCCCGAGCTGAGAGCCCGCGACTCTGCTCCGTCTCTGCAGCCGGCTTCCCCGCTCCGATACCTGGGAGCTCTGGCGCACTCAGGCACCCCCTGTCTCTCTGTGACCCCGAGGGTCCTGAGACCACACTGTCCCGGGAAGATTCCACCCCCCGCTTAGCCACTGCAGCGACGTCCCTCCACGGAGCCGACTTCTAAAAGGTCCGATTTTGTGCTCCGCGGCTCTAGCACTTGCCAGAAGCGGCCGGCGGAGGCCCCTCCCCCGCCGTCTATCCTCCCGAATATCGCCTCGGATTCACTTCTCCGCACGTCCTACCTTCCAGTGAGTGGTCGCTTCTCTGTTCAGAGAGTTGTTGCTACTCTCCTGTTCGAAATCCTGTTGAGTTCGTAGGTGTTCAGAATGGTTTGATCCCTATTCAGCTGAATTCCTGAGACCAGACGAAATCCAGGTCTCCTACTCCTCCGCCATCTTGCTCCGCCCCCTGGTGCCTTTCTCTTGAAGACATTGAGGAATCTGAAATATGGAAGGTACTAGAACAGAGGGGTGAAAACCTTCCCTTTTTGGCAACATAGGTTGAAATTTTCCGTATAAATGTTTGTTGGGATGGGTGACCTGGTATGCATGGTTTTCTAAAGGATTTAGCTTGGGAATAATTAGAGGTTGGTACTCCTTAAGAAGGACGCTTTTTAATTAATAAAGACCAGGTCAAGAAGCCTGGAAATATACTTGGTGATATTATATCCCTTTATCTATTAATTTGAAATCTCCTTGCTTTGAATATTTAGTTAGCAATACAGTAGAGTAAATTCAAAATCAGAGGAAACCAAAATTGCTATTTTTACCATTTATCATGGTGGCAGTAGACAGGGAAAGCAATTATTCCTCTCTGTGATTGTTTTCCATACAACATTCCTATACTCAGCTATGGGTAACAGCTGGTTCTTAAAAAAAGGAGGCCCTGGATTGGTGAATTCATTAGTTCATCCCTCAGTTTATTTATTCCTTTATTCATTCAACATGTATTTATTGAGTACATGTTTTGTTCCAGGTACCGTGCTAATTATTACTATTATGGCTACAGCTTACATGACCCTTACATATATATCAGGTAGTATTCAAAGCTGTCTGATTGAATTAACTCATCTAATCCTTATTCTATAAGTTCTTGTTTTACCCCCATATTATACAAGAATATACAAGGACAAACACAACCTCTGATCTCAGAGCACTTAGAGACTAACAGAGAAGAGAGCTTTGTACAATTAATTACAAAAGTACACCTCTGTATTACTGATGGGGCACATACTAGGGAACCCAACCTCAAGTTAAGATCAGAAAGATCCAAAAAGGGACATGAGGAGGGGAATGTGGCTGGAAGCAATATTTTAAGCAGAAGGAATCATTTGAATAGCTTTCGGAGCCTTTGTGGTGGAAAGGAACATTTTAGGAGGTGGAAGGCCAGGATGGGTGGTGGGATGTGGCAGGGAGAGGCTGGGAAGACAGGTTGAATAATGTGTGCACAATAGAATGGCAGAGGACACAGAGTGTGAATGACTAATTAGAAGTCCATTGTAGCATAGTGGTCCAAGCCAAAGGATGGGGATGAGAGAGAGATGGGGGAATCAGAAGCATTGAGGAGGGAGAGTGAGCAGGGCTTGGTGACTAATGGATGTGGGGGGGTAGGGGTGAGGGTGGGCCGCAGGTCTCTGGGTAGCTGGTGAGGTTTTTCGTGTAGGTAAGGAACAGTGCAACAGTAGGCATGGTTGGCTATAGAGAGCAGAGCCTGGCACCTCTACTGATAGGAAAGGTCGCAGTCAGTAGCCATACGTTAGAACCCTGTGCTCACGATGGAAGGAACTGTTCACTGGCCTTCTCCAAAGACAGACACCATTATGCCCCTGCAGAAATGGCCTCGATATCACTGCCCTGCCCCTTGCTGTGTGCCAGGCCTTTTCCGTTTCTATTTTCTCTTGCCCACACCATCTCCCTTCTCATAATTCTTCCCCACAGCATCTCATAATCTCTCTCCTAAGTCATAATTATAGTCAACTTTTTCAGTAACTCTCCTCCTCCCTTGATACGACTATCAAGACAAACTGTAGTTTTGTTTGGAAAATGAATTAAGTTCACTTGAGTAGAAAGTCACTGAAAAAAAAAATAATGGAAATTGTTTGTAAAGTCCAAGTACAAATGAGGTAAAAGAGTTTTGGAGAATAGCCTTATAGTTGAAAGGGTTTTTGAGTTGTTTTAACTGTTGTTGGATATAGTTCTAGCAGTAACTTTAAGTAGGAGTAGGCTCACAAATGGATTGATAATGATCTAAGCATTTGGAGGAGGGACTGATGAAGGATTGATTTTATTTCTTGGCAAAACTACAGATAGGATGAAATTGCTGTGGATGAATCAGTGCTGCAAAGCAACAGGTAATGAGATAGTTTGTTACAATGTTTAAAGATCCTGGGAGCTGATTAGGCTTTTATTATTACATTATTTTATACAAGAAGCTTATGTAAACCAAGCCAAATATAAAAAAAATTAATAAGCATGTTGTTTTGAAAGATTTCTGCCTTATGTAGGTGTCAGTTTCTATTAACCATCCACTGGGCTGCGTTCAATGCAGAAAGCAAGTAGATTTGACCTCGTCCAGTCTGAGACTGCTGGGAAGCTGTCCCCACTCTGGTGACCCTCCTCCTTCCCTTCACCCCCATTTCATGCTGAAAAAATGACTTCTTTCAAATTTCTTGTACTAAAAGAAAATGAAACTAAATTCATGATTCACTAGAGAGCCCCACACAGTCATTGTGCAAGCAGCCTGCCAAGGCAGAGGAAGGAAGGTTAGGGGCTTTGGGGCTTCTTGGTTTTTTTGGAGGTTAAATGTCTGTTTTGGTTTCATTGAAGTAACGAGAGGGATTGTTCAGCTCCACATTTTGAAAAGAGTCATATGGTTCTCTTTAAAATAGCAGGACTTTGATAGTTTGGTTTTCTTTTTTTTTTTTCGGGTTTTTGTTGTTGTTTACTTGTTTAGTTCTCTGTGTGTTCCAGATAGTCACCTGGAACCAGTAAGTATTCCAAAAGCCCCTGATGATTCACCACATCCTTTAACTGAGATGCTAACAGAACCCACTCATCACAGGTGATGCCAGTGGTATTTTATTTATTTATTTTTTATTATGTTATGTTAGTCACATACAGTACCGTACATCATTAGTTTTTGATGTAGTGTTCCATGATTCATTGTTTGCGGATAACACCCAGTGCTCCATGCAGTATGTGCCCTCTTTAATACACATCATCAGGCTAACCCACCCCCCCACCCCCCTCCCCCCTAAAACCCTGTTTCTCAGAGTCCATTGTCTCTCATGGTTTTTCTCTCCCTCTGATTTCCCCCCTTCATTTTTCCCTTCCTTCTCCTAATGTCCTCCATGCTATTCCTGATGTTCCACAAATAAGTGAAACCATATGATAATTGACTTCCTCTGCTTGACTTATTTCACTTAGCATAATCTCTCCAGTCCCATCCATGTTGGTGTAAAAGTTGGGTATTCATCCTTTCTGATGGCTGAGTAATATTCCATTGTATAGATGGACCACATCTTCTTTATCCATTCGTCTGTTGAAGGGCATCTTGGCTCTTCCCTCAAAAAGTTAAAAATAGAGCTACCCTATGACCCAGCAATTGCACTACTGGGCATTCACCCCAAAGATACAGACGTAGTGAAAAGAAGGGCCGCATGCACCCCAATGTTCATAGCAGCAATGTCCACAATAGCCAAACTGTGGAAAGAGCCACTGGCATTTTAAAAGGTAAATTGAAAGCCAAAGCCACAGTCTGGAGGCTCCAGACTCTTTTCTCTTATTCACTCCTAAGAATGTATTGAATCCCCACTATGTGCACGGAAGGTTCAAGGGTAGGGGTGGTAGGGGGCACCAACGGAAATTGAGAAATGGTCTCTGCCCCTGGGAGCTTACATTTAAATAGCAGAGGCTGGCTTGGTACCCAAAGAGTAGAGAATAAAGTAACAAGTGCTGTATATGCAGGAACTAGAAGAAATGCTGTGGGAAGTCAAAGGAGAAGGCAGGGATTTTAATAAGTGGATTGGGAAAGCATTACAAAGCAAGTGACATGGAAGTTAGGTCTCCAAGGATCGGTAGAATTTGGACAAAGTTGGAGGGAAGAACATTCTATTACATTCCAGATTTAAAGAATATTATGAGTAAAGGCTTGGGAACAGGAAAGCAAGGGAAAATATGTAGCGTTGTCAAGGGTACTTGTTTAGCTGGGGCCTTAGAGAAGTACAGGAAGTCTGAAGACATAAGGCTAGAAAAATAACTGGGAAATTGTTGGGAGGGCTGCTTCAGGGAGAGGGAGTAGAGGAATAGATGGGAATGTTCCCTTTTAACTTTATATGCTTTCATGTTGTTTTAATTTCTTACACTTAATTTCTTACCGTGTTATGAAAACCCTTGAATGCCTTGCCAGGGAATTGCCTTCATTGGGTTGCAGGGAACCACCAAGACAGAGGGGGCATGGTGATAGCTGTGCTCTGGGAAGGTATTTGTGGAAGAAATCTTTAGAGTATCTTGGAGATGAGATGCCTGGAGATGTGAGTAAATGTTTTAGGAAATAAAATAGTCCAAGGTGGGAGTGATGGAAACAGAGAAGAGGCAAGGAGTATGAAGAGATATAATGGAGGGAGCCCACAACAGTTCTCCATGGCATAAACAACTCTTCCTTCTCCCTCTTCCTGGTTTTCCCAGTTCTTCTGGCACTGAGGATGCAGCTACAGCAAGGCCAGGAGAACAGGGAACCTGGAGCTTCTCTGGCATGCTGCATCAAACCTGGAGTCCGTTCTTTGAGTTTGCTTTACCCATGCTCAAAGGATTGCTCTCCGGACCAAAAGTTACTGTTACGTTATCCACTAAGTTGAAAAGAAGAGCTCAAAGAGAAATCAATAGAGCAAAACTCACCCATAAAACCAGAGAAAAAGAATAGAGATTAGGTTTTCTAAGATCCTTTCCAACTTGCTTTGTTGTAAGCCTCAGGCACAAAGGTTCACCTCTGGCTTTTCAAACCTCTCGTGATCCATCTTACCCTCTGTTTTGGAACTGACCACACTTTTGTCCTTGCATTTCCCTTTGAATGCAATTAAAGAGACAGTCAGTAAATGGATCATTGCCTTCTCTTTAGCTCCATGGCTAATCTCACTTCTGCAGGGCATAATTTTGAGGTTACTCTGAGCACTACCTCTGAGAAATGCATCTTTGCATCCCTCCTATTTGAAGGGTCCATAGATTGGATGAGATGAATAAATTATGTCCAAAAAAGAGAAAGAGGAGAGAAACTGAGAACAGATCTCTGCTTTAGGTTTAAAATCAAGGCTTACTCCCATTTCCATTTATTTTATCTGATAATCTTTGTGATTCCAAAAAGGTCTCCAAACCTAAAAAGTGAACAAACAAATAGGAGTCAATGTGTTTTCTAGAGGAAAGCAGCATGGCCCTAGATGGGACTCAACTTTCTGACATTCAGTTAGATTCAACAGACACCCATGAGCTCCCATGTGCCTTTATCTATCTATCTATCTATCTATCTATCTATCTATCTATCTATCTATCTATCTTGGAAGTCATCATCTACAAGCATCTCAGGAATTTTTAATCTAGTCAGGGAGGTAAGTAGGTAGATAGAGCTGTCTTTTAGTATGATGAAAATGTTCAAAAAAGGGGCCTGGATACTTGAGGATTCCTCCAAAATTGTAGCCTCATCAATCATCAGTTCCATATTATTTGGGGAAACGGTTTTGTCAGGAAGGAGAACACAGATTCTGAATATGGGGAGGAATCAAAGAACTAGAGGTATCAAAGAAGCAGTGTCCTATTGCCTATGGACATTAAAATTGCTGGGTTAGGTATGTAGAGGAAGACCATGGCCTGATACCCAAGTGCTCAGTAAAATGACTAAAGCAGAGGACGGCTGATGGCAGTAAGGAGGAGATGGTAGAATAAGCTGTAGCCAGTTGAAATGAGCCTGAATGGGGAAGAGGTTTGCCTACATTATATTGTTTGCTTTGTGTTTATTTCCATTAGCATGAGTAAGTATTATTCTAGCATCACCAAGAGAAAACAGGTAAAATGCAGGCCAACATCCTCATTTCCCCACTTCGTTGCAGGAAGATTCTTTTTTTTTAATATTTTATTTATTTATTTGACAGAGAGAGACACAGCAAGAGAGGGAACACAAGCAGGGGGAGTGGGAGAGGGAGAAGCAGGCTTCCCGCAGGGCAGGGAGCTTGATGAGGGGCTCAATCCCAGGACCCTGGAATCATGACCTGAGCTGAAGGCAGATGCTTAATGACTGAGCCACCTGGGTGCCCCGGAATATTCTTATTCTGAGATAATGCCATCTTTCTCACCTTGCCCTGAAGTATGGGGTGAAAGGCTTTATTTCTATTCCATTATGTTAATAGAGTAGATAGAATATTGCCTGCTCAACAAATTGATTCTTTTAATAGGAGGGATACCCTCAAATCTCCTTCAAAACTTGCTGCAAGAAGGGACAGCACTCAGGTCTGGTAGAGGACCCAAACAAAACAATCGTGGAAGACCAGTTGCCCAAAGTGATGTACCTGTATGCAACAGAAAGTTAGCAATGGTTCTGGGCATGGGAACCCTATCTTTTGGCTCTAGGATAAAGGATCATGAATATGAAGATTGGGTCAGAACACAGGTCATTTTCATTTTGTTAAACATTGCATTCAAAAATTAACTTTTCAGCTGATTATTTAGAGCTCAGGTTTCATTCTCCCATATACAGGGAGGTTGGGTTCCCTGGGAAGCAAAGTCTCAGCCAGATGTTTATTAGAGAGGGCCCTTGGGACCAACAGCTGTGGAAGGGAGAGGAAAGATACAGGACTTGGCAGACAGAAAGACTGAGCTGTAATACAGTCCTGACAAAGGCCTCAGGGGCTCTGATGCTGAGCAAGTCCTTCAGCATTGTCCCAAGTTGAGGCAGTAAGGACAGGGCCTTACTACCTTAAGAATGATCAGTCACTGGATGTGGGCCTGCCCCGGAAGGAGGCAAGGCTTTGAATGAGGTAGTTTTTTTCAGCTGAGAAAATCTGCAAAGAGGGTTGACAACTGAGTTCTTGCTGCTATTGTACTCCTAGGAGCTGGAGGAATAAGTCCTTCATTCTTGTTTTTCACCCTAAATTTTATTTTCCTCACCCCCCCCAGCCCCCACCTCTGGTAATCACCAATCTATTCTCTGTATCTATGAGTTTTGTTTTGTTTTGTTTTTAGATTCCACATATAAGAGTGATCCTACAGTATCTGTCTTTCTCTGTCTGAAGTATTTCACTAAGCATAATGCCCTTGAAGTCAGTCCATCCATGTTATCACAAGTGGCAAAACTTAATTCTTTTTTGTAATTGAATAATATACATATATATCTCACAGTTTCTGTATCCATTCATCAAATGACTAGGTCACTTCCATATCTTGGCATTGTAAATAATGCTGCAATGAACACGGAGATGCATATATCTTTTTAAGTTAGTATTTTCCTTTTCTTTGGCTCAATACCTAGAAGTGGAATTGCTGGACCATAGGGTAGTTCTATTTTTAGTTTTTTGAGGAACCTCTATACCGTCTCCCATAGTGGCTGCACCAATTTACATTCCCACCAACAGTGCACAGGGGGTCCCTTTTCTCTACATTCTTGCCAACATTTGTTATTTCTTGTCTATTTGATAATAGCCAGTATCACAAATGTAAGGTGATATCTCATTATGCTTTTGATTTGCATTTCCCTAATGTTTAAAAATGTTGAGCATCTTTTCATGTGCCTGTTGACCCTCTGTGTGTCTTCTTGCAAAAACGTCTGTTCAGATCTTCTGCCCATTATTAATTGGATTGTTGGGTTTTTTTGTTGTTTTGTTTAGTTTTGCTTTTGAGTTGTATGGGTTTTTTATATTTTGGATATTAGCCCGTTGTCACATTTATGATTTGTAAATATCTTCTCCCATTCAGTAGGTTGCCTTTTCATTTTGTTGATTGTTTCCTTTGCTGTGCAGAAGCTTTTTAGTATGATGTAGTTCTACTTGTTTATTTTTGCTTTTGATGTCAGATTCATAAATTCTTACTGCCTTCTAGGAGTTCAATGGTTTTAGGTTTCATATTCAAATCTTTAATCCATTTTGAGTTAATTTTTGTGTACATTGTAAGATAGTGGTCCAGTTTCATTCTATTGCATGTAGCTATCCAGTTTTCCCAGCACCATTTGTTAAAAAGACTGCCCTTTACTCATTGCATATTCTTGTCTCCTTTGTCATTAATTAATTGGCCATGTATGTATGGGTTTGTTTCTGGGACCTTTATTCTGTTCCATTGATCTATATGTCTGTTTTTATGCTGATACCACATTGTTTTAATTGTTATAGCTTTGTAATACAGTGTGAAATTGGGGAGCACAATGCCTCCAGCTTTGTTTTCCTTTCTTAATATTGCTTTGGCTATTGTCTCTGTGTGTGTGTGTGTGTGTGTGCAATTCCATAAATTTTATGACTGCTTATTTTTTTTAAACTCAATTAGGCAACATATAGTAGATCATTAGTTTCATATATAGAGTTCAGTAATTCATTAGTTACATATAACACCCAGTAGTCATCACATCACATGCCTTCCTTAATGCCCATCACCCAATTACCCCACCCCCCACCCACGACCCCTCCAGCAGCCCTCAGTTTGTTTCCTATAGTTAAGAGTCTCTCACGGTTTTTCTCCCTCTCTGATGACTTCCCATTCAGCTTTCCCTCCCTTCCCCTATGATCCTCTGCACTGTTTCTTATATTCCACATACGAGTGAAACCGTATGATAATTGTCTTTCTCTGAATGACTTATTTCTCTCAGCATAATACCCTCTAGTTCCATCCATGTCGATGTAAATGATAAGTATTCATCCTTTCTGATGGCTGAGCAAAATTCCATTGTATATATATACCACATCTAACTTATCCATTCATCTGTCGATGGACATCTCACCTCTTTCCACAGTTTGGCTATTGTAGACATTGCTGCTATAAACATTGGGGTGCAGGTGCCCCTTTGGATCAATACATTTGTATCTTTGGGGTAAACACCTAGTAGTGCGATTTCTGGGTCATAGGGTAGCTCTATTTTTAATGTCTTGAGGAACCTCCATACTGTTTTCCAGACAGGCTATACCAGCTTGCATTCCCACCCAACAGTATAAGAGAGTTCCCCTTTCTCCACATCCTTGCTAACATTTGTTGTTTCCTGACTTGTTAATTTTAGCCATTCTGACTGGTGTAAGGTGGTATCTCATTGTGGTTTTGATTTGTATTTCCCTGATGACAAGTTATGTGGAGCATTTTTTCATGTGTCTGTTGGCCATTTGTATGTCTTCTTTGGAGAAATGTTTGTTCATATCTTCTGCCCATTTCTTGACTGGATTATTTGTTTTCTGGGTGTTGAGTTTGACAAGTTCTTTTTAGATCTTGGATACGATGAGCGCTTTATCTGATTTGTCATTTGCAAATACCTGCTCCCATTCCATAGGTTGCCTTTTAGTTTTGTTGACTGTTTCCTTTGCTGTGCAGAAGCTTTTTATCTTGATGAAGTCTGTTTATTTCTTTGAACAATTCCACTGGAATTTTGATATGGATTGCATTGAATCCGTAGATTGCTTTGAGTAGCGTGAACATTTTAACAATGTTGATTCTTCTAGTCTTTGAATACAGAATATCCTTCCATTTATTTGTGTGTTCTTCAATTTCTTTCATTAATGTCTTGTAGTTTTCTATATATAGGTTTTTCACCTCCTTGGCTAAATTTATTTCTAGATGTTTTATTCTTGAAGTCCTTCATTCTTGAAGGAGTATCTGGAAGGCACATCACAGTATCCACCACAGGTAGTAAGTTTTCCATAATATCCAAAATACCAATGCAGTGCTTAACTTAGCTGAATTATGTTACTTATAACTCATAATGTCACTCTATAGTAATATGACTCATAAATCTGAATAAATATAAGAATTGTGTTATCCAGTCACTGTTTTTAGCATTGTTTTCATGATAAAATATATTCTGCCTTCCTACTTGGGATGTCAAGAACACATGCCCTTTCACTCTGGCAGCAGAGAAACAAAAGCATGCTTTCTCTCTCTCTGTCTCTCACACACACACACACACACGTGTGCACACATGCATATCCATGCAAAGTCTTGCCCAGACTTTGGCAATAAAACATTACTTTTTTACCAGTTGTATATTTGCTTTATAAAACACCCGAAGTACTGTGCTATTCTAGATGATGTGGAGAATATAAGGTATTCTACTACAGAGGCTCTGGGAAACATGAAGGACTATTCTTAGCTGCAGGAGCAGTGGCTCTTATTAATTCATTTAACAAACATTGAATTGAAGCTATGTACCAGTTATTATGCTAGGTGAATAAGCCCCAGTACCTGTTAAAGTGTTTACAATCTAGAAGAGGACCTGTAGTGAATATGCAACAGAGAGTACCATGGGACATGGAAGAGGAATGGTCCACTCTTGTATGGTAGGTTTAGGAAAACTTGTATGGAAAAGGGGTACTTGAACAAAATCTTCAAAAGGTAATCACATTGTCTGGAAAAATGAATAGAGGAGGGAAGCAAAAGACAGAGCACCTTGGAAACTTCTCAAGCAACAGTATGGAGGTGTGGAACATGGTATGTTTGTGATGGTTCAAGTCTTTGGTTTGTCCAGACTGTAAGGTTTGTGTGGATAGGATTGTGTTTACTGAGAACTAAAGGTGAAGAAAGGTGAGCTCATGAGAAGCTTAAAAGCCATGCTTCTAAAGTTAGAGCTTAATTGTCCTGGCAGTTAGGAGCCATTATAGCTTAAAAAAAAAAAAAAAAAGATTTTTTTTTTTTATTTATTTGAGAGAGAGAGAGCATGAGTGGAGGGAGGAGCAGAAGGAAAGGGAGAAGCAGGCTCCCCACCAAGTGGGGATCCTGACGTGGAGCTTGATCCCAGGATCTGGGATCACCACCTGAGCCGAAGGCAGAAGCTTAACCAACTGAGTCACCCTGGTGCCCCCATTATAGCTTTTTAATAGGAGAGTAACATGGTCATATTTCTGTTAAAGAAAGATCATTGATGGCAATGTGCTGAGTAACTAGGAACAAGGGGGAAGGTAGACTGGATAATGTTGTAGTACTAGCCAAGGAGAGAAATGATAAGAGCCTGGATCAAACCAGCCACAGTAGGGATTGAAAAGACGAGAAAAGTGTTAGGGGTACATAGGAAGGAGAACTGACTGTGACTGGTTGGAATAGAGGTGAGATGAACAATCTGGGATGACTCCCACGTTACCAAGACCATGAGCCATGAAGGGAAGCATGTCTGGAAGGAGGGTTTATTCATTTAATTATGGATATGTTGAGAAGGAGTATGAAATGGGAGTGTGTAAGCTAGTAAATGTGCAGCTTCAGGGCTCAAGGCAAGGGGTTAGAGGCATGGATTGCTGACCTGTAGCCAAGAGAGTGGATTGAGTGGTCCAGGGAGATGGGTAGAAAGGAAAAAGAGAACCAAAGGACCAAAGGCAGAACCCTTAGGATTCCCAGTATTAATGGGGTGGGCTGAAGCAGAAGAACCAACAAAGCAGAACTGTGAAAGGCAAGAGAGGGTCAAGAGAGAGTGAAATCTCTGAAGCCCCACCAGAGGTTGTATTCCAAGGAGCTGGATGTGGTTAACAGTGTTGGATGTTGCAGAGTGGTCAAGTTTGAGAACTGCACAGTCGATTAGATTTGGATGGGAAGTGATCAGTGTCTTTTGCCAAAGCAATTTCAAAGAGTGAGGGAGCAGAAAGCTCACTGTACCAGATTGAAGAGTGGGAGGAGAGGAAGTGAGACAGAAATAGTCACAGAGATCATTGGAAGTGAAAGAATTTTGAGGCTAGCGTTGTTAAATGGAGTTTCTTTGTGGGTGTTGAAGTCATTTAGGATATTGGCAGGAAATGGGGCGGAAAGGGAAACTGTGAGCCAGGAGCCCAAGTTCTGCTCTGGGTAGCTGGGTGGTTTGTTCACTCGTTGGACCAATATATACCTTAAGTTGCAGCATCAGAGAGAGTGGGTAGCAGCACCAAATGGCACAAATCTCAGAGGAGGAAAGATTTGGGCCTTGATGTTAAAAATAGTGATTTTGAAATGGAACTGTTGACTCAGAAAAAGGCCACACTGTCTCTGGCCCTTCCAGTATTTACACTACAGGAGAATGAACATCCTCCACTTGAGAGGGCTCCAGATAATTCAGTATCCTTGAAGGAAATGTCAGATTTCACTAAAGAGAAAGAGCTGAAAGGGGTATTCCATAAAAATGGTGAGCATGTGGGAGAGCTTAATTAACAATGAATGTGGGGTCCAGAGAGCAGAGTAGGACAGGTTCTCAGGGAGGCCAGCAGTGGAAGGAGGAATGGGTGGAATGACATTGAGGTAGGGCAAGGAAGTAAAGAATAAGTGAGATGACAGTTGCCTGCAGGGGCTTGCATTTTGTGGGTGGCCAAAGATGATAGGGATAGAAGTCATGGTAGGACTGATTATCCTTGAGGCTACAGGCCTGGGAAGTGTGGCAGATTCAGTCTCTTATTGGTTTTTAAATGATATGCTTCTGATGATTTCCTTTGACATGAACTCTTCATGGATGATGTTTTGGAATGGGAGTAAGGGGAAAGATCAGCTGGCTTCTGGAACATTCCACTTCCAGTGAAATACGCAGGACCCTGTGAGCTTAGGACAAAGGTACATCATGGGAAAGCTTCGAAAGGTACTGGAAATTCTCTGGTACAGTTTTCCTTACATTGTGGGGAGCAGTTTGTATGTCTCCCACATGTTCTTCTCTGGATGGAGTCCTGGTTGATTCCAGCAGTAGCAGCCGCTCTCCTAGTTGATGGGGACACTCGCATTAGTGGTGGTTTTGTGGCTTTGTAGATATGGGTCATTCCAAAGTCAGATACTTAGAATTTTGGTATTGCTTTTCCTAAATTGTAAGCTCCTAAGTAGGTCTTGTGCTCAGAGGCCTCCTCAGAGCCCCCTCTGGAGGTAACATAGAGACACTAAAGAAAGAGAAACGGAATTGAATCAAGGAGATTCTTTTTCTGGTCTGCTTGATTTGGGTCAGGCACAGAGCTGAGAATCTTTAAACCTCCTATCTGACAAAGTTAGCTCTGTCATTTCCCTCTGGCCATCACTTAATCAGATTTCCTCCTGCGATGGAGAGACAGTAATTGCACTGAGCTACAGCATTTGCCTTGACCATGGAGTTGGAGAATTCATCAGCACTTCGTTTTTCAAATATGATTTTCTGGGATTTATACCAACAAAGACGAAAATAGTTTCTGTCACTATGTTTAGCAGGAAATGTATTTTGGAAACATGATAGATGAACCCTGACTTTATTTGTAGCATAAGACATGATCTTTGTAAAACATCTATCAATTGCTCTGACAACCCAAGCCAGAATTTACCGCTCTGCTCTTACTAGAGTTAAGTTCAGCTGGTTTTCATGTTTATGGTTGTGTCATTGATATTTACTACAATCAGTATATATGTTGAGGGGTGGAGCAGGTATGGCTACAAAGACCACCTGGGAAACAATGAGCCTTTCTCCACTGTACACGTGAAGTTTGTCTTTTGATTAGACCCTGAGTCATCATTTGAAAAGCTTTTTGTCACCTGTTACTCTACCTCTTACTCAACCAGAAAGCTTTGCGCAGAAATACTAACTACTTCCCTGCCTCCAGCTGCATTTCAGTATGATCTTCCAGTTCCCTAATTTCTAGTGATGCTTCTGTGACTCTGGTAAGTTCTTTGCTTTCAATTATTCTACTTCATTTTGATGAACAGAGATTTCTTGGGACTCCTACAGCAATCCATTTTCTGAATATCTTGAACCTCATAAACTTGTGTTGAGTACTGTCCCAAAACTAATAGAAGAGGTGTGCTTCTGGCTGGGATTACCAGATTTAGGGATAAGTAATGCATGATGTTTTAGTGTAAATGGCATCCCAAATAGTGAATGGGACCCACTTATACTAAAACATAAAGTTTGGTGTTTATCTTACATTCAGATGTCACTGGGCAATCTTGTATTTTACCTGACAACGCTACCCCTGGCCCTTTTCTGTGTTTTGATGTTTCCTTGGTATGGGGAGTTCCCAGACAGCCTTTAAGGAACTGCTCCAGAAGAGGAATAGCGGGTCTGTGTGGGTCCATTGGCTTGCGGGACTGCTGCAGGGTTCTTGTATTGGTGGGGTATGGGGGCATGGGGGGAGGTGGAGTTGATCTTCTAGCACAAGACACTGCAGTTTTTTATCCTTTGTCCTATAGCTATCTCTTTCTAGACTGGTGGAATTCCAAGTTTCTGATCCTAGCAGGAGGACAGGAGAGTTACAGTGCATAGCATCTCTTATTAAACTTTTGCCTCAGAACGCCTGTCAGGATCTCACAAATGCTTGTGCTCTCTAGAACACCTGCTGTGCAGTATTCCCCATGAACATTTTTTGCTCTATGTAGAGTTCACCCAATGTGATATTCTTCAGATTTATTGTCAGTGACCAGTACTGGCTCAAACCATGGCATGATAAACTCCGTATCTTGTTGAGAATGGGTTCCTAGAGCCCAGTCATTTGTATACGGTTATTTTTGGAAATAAGGTTTATAACTAATGCTTTCATTAATAATGTAGCTTATTTCTGTTGGAAGTTTTTCAGATGCCCAGAAAGACACTGAACTTAGTTTCCTTAAGCTGAAAAGCTAAAGTAGAACAATCATATACAGTACTTTCTTCCAGTGAAGGACTCCCACTCTAACTTGACCAACCATACAATCAGGATAGCCTGTGGATGTTCTGAATTTCTCAAGGCAGCCAGACTTAGAAGCTTCTATAGCTCAGTTCTGTGCATGATGTCATAGCCTTTGTGAAGTTAACAGAACAGGGAATATTAACATTTAATACTGTAGTATGCCTGATGAAAATCAACTCATCGCTAGGTTCCCCTCACCAGTTGTGCTGTTGCGATGTGTTTACAAATCCCTTTTTAGGAGCTTTATTTCTCTAGAGCTCAACATTGACCATGTGGATGGTTTTGCAGAATGTGAATGACTTCACCAACAAGAGTTTAATGGGAGTCAGAAAATGGTTATTCCAAGAAGTGCCATGTATCAATGGGCTCGGCCTTCAGGTCTCATTACTTAACGTGATCTAATTGAGTTTAAGCACCATCTGGATTTTGAATGTATCTTTTTCTTTTTTTTTAACTAGAAATTTATATTTATAATCCCAAACAAATGCCTGGTATATTCTTTTTACAAGACTGTAGTATCGTACTTCATATTGCAAGCCCTATGTTGCTCATTCTCCCATATTACAGTAAAACTCACAGTGAGATATATCACCTTAGAATTTTACAGTCCACTGATATGAGAAAGAGAAATTGAGCCTTTTAAACTATTAGTCTGCAATGCTCATCACTTAACTCAAATAACATGGGGTGACTAAATCATTCTGTCAGTCACAGCTGTGCAAATATATGTGTGCATACGTATACTTTCATGCACACACACTGTAGATACTCACACAATACACTGTGCACACATGTACATACCACACTCACACACAAAACACATGGCATGCACACCAACTCTTTCATCCTTTGTGCTTTTCTAATATCTCCTGTCCTGGTCTAGTCTTCTTAGTCCATACTAAATTAAGTGAATGTCCTGCCATACTTACTGGTCCAGAACTATCTAAATGGTTGATTTACTGACTCATAGGTTAAATTTCAATTTTGTTCCACTCCATTAAGTCTGGCAGCTACTGGGTTGCTGTCCTCTTGCATTTATCTGGCCCTTATGATCTCAATGAATTCCTGTGACCCACTTTATTCTGTGAACACAAGTAGGAGCAGAACAACAGCATTTGATATGTATGAGATTAAGGAAAAGTGATCCTCTGCCTAATGTGGTGTGTGTGTGTAATTTTTCTCACCAAGGCCTGAGATGGTTTTTGATAATGCCCTACAGGGAGTTAGACAGGATTTAGAGGTCTATTGCTCTCTCCGAACTCATTAAGGTTTGTTAAGCTGATTATGTTAGCTTGGATATACAATAGATGGGCTCTTTAAAAAAATTTTTTTAAGAAGTAAAAACCTAATTGGTTAACATATTCATCTCATAACTTCATTGCTCATTATCCCTTCCATTTTAATTACATATGCTGTGTGAAATAATCAGTTCTTGCCATTGGAAACAGAGCCCACAGGACCTCATTATCCCAGACTCATTGCTTCCGTGTTCAATTAACCATTTTTCTGGCATAGTTTTGTTTGACAGAAGATTGACTCCAGGATTGAAAACCCCATTTTTCACCAGGTGCAGTAGGTGACAGTGCTATGGATGGTATCTTACGTGTCCACAGAGAGGAACTCCCATCAGTCTGTGTCATTCACTGTCACAACCCAAATCTGCCAAAGTTTAAGATGCAAAATGGTCAGCCAGTCCCTGCTGCAGCCTGGATTCTCAATAGAACTCTCTCTTCTTTCCATGTCCCTAACAGTAGAGACCTCTGGTGGGGGCTAGGGATGCTCTGCCCCAAATATCCTCCTACTCTCCTAAGCTTGAAATCCTATTAGTTTCAGCTTCATAGGGGTAAATGGGATAACAACCTTAAGAAGGTTAAGCTAGAAAGATCTATCGTTCTACCTTAGTGTGTTTCATTTAGTCTCCTCCTTTCTTAGCTAAGATAAATGGAGGTAATCTAAGGAAACTCCACACATGGGCAGGGTACTTAGCAGTGAGGGCTCGTTTTCCAGAAGCCTGGAAAGCAGCATGCTGGCCAGGGGAGAAGGACAGGGGCACAGTGAGAGAGCGAGGAGAATGAAGTGGACCACTCTGAAATGTGGCTCCTCCTACCTTCCCTTCTCCCAGGGCTCACTCCGCATCTGAAAAGAGCAGGAAAGGGGTTAGGGAACCAACCACAACTGGCTTTCTGGTAACAAGTGCTGAAATCTGGGAAGTATATTATCAAGACAGACTCCAAATTTGCTGTGTGCAGCCTGTAGAAGGATTTTGTAAGTTTCTTCTATGTCACATGTTGCTGTAACATCCACGTAGCTTAGCAAGAATGATGCCATAGAACTTTTAATGTTACAAGTAATACTTGCACGTATTTTCCTTTAAAATAATTAAAACCTTACAAGTAGTACTAAATTCCCTTTGACAACCCATGCCAATCTCTCAGTCCCTACCTCCCCAGATAGAGTTGTGTGTAGGAGATCATTTTTCTTACTTTTTCTTTATATATATGTGTGTAATTTCCCCTTTTCTATATATGTAAATGTGCACGTATATACTTATATTTATGTAAGTATATTTATATTTATAGAGATAATACACAATTTGAAATAATAAATAATGTAAAGTTTTACTTATATAATTTATTATTTATATATTTAAATGTAAATATAAATATACTCAAATATAAATATACTTAAATATGTAAATAATATAAATATATTTATGTTTACTATATATGAATACCTATTTTTATTTATATATAGTAAATCCATAGAGAATATCTAACATTATTTTATGTAAATATATTTGTGTGTTGCTCCATAAATAATCATTCAATATTCAGCAAATGTGAAGTGTCTGCTCTATCCTGGAACTGTTCTAGGTGCTGGCAGTTGAATCCTAAATAAAACAAAGATCCATGCCCTCATGAAACTTGCATTGTAGTAAATGCTGTCGTTCTCAAACTTCTTTCACTCCATAATATGTCTTGGAGGTTTATTCGTTTTCATACATATAGATGCACCTCAATCATTTTAAATGATGCATAAATGTGGTTACATCACAGGTGATTTAGACATTCCGATATTGATGGAATTATTGTCATAAAGTTTTGACCTAGCAATAGGATCTGCTAGATATTTCTTAATAGTTGGCTGGCAGTGGGGAGGGCCCCCTTTGTGGCTTTTCCTTCCCTGTTTGTGGTGAAAGAGATAAAGTAACTGCATCTCTTATATCACTTTGTGATGATTTTGTCGGTTGCATCCTGGGTTGTCAGACCAGAGGTACAAGGCAAGAGAAATATTTGAGAGGGTTGGTGAGGGAAAATTTCTTTTTCTCCTTGGGATAATGCATCAAAGTTTTAATGATAGGAATCAAAGTGAGAGCAGTGACCAGGGGAGTAGAAATGAAAGAGTTGTGGCCAGAAACTACGTGTGAAGGATGGCAGCGGGAGAACCCCGGGGGGAGGGCCTGGACCACAGCATCAAGTGACCGTGATCCACCCAAGGAAAGGGGAGTGGGCCAGCTTTATCTGAGTCCACATCAAACATGGGGAAGGCCAATGTTGGTGCTAAACTCCTATCTTTCATCTTCCAATATGGTTCTTATTCATGACATCACCTAGTTCCCTTCTTAAATCCCCCTGAACTATGAAAGCTGTTCATAGTTTCTAGACATTTGGGTTTGATAAAGATGTGAAAAAGCCCTTCTGTCTGAATAAACAGAATGAGGCTTATAAGAAGATCCTCAAGTATAGAGTGAAATCCAGTCCTCATAATTGAAATATTTTCCTTACCTCATTCCAATCTGCATGCGTTTAATGTGCATCATATAGGAAAAGTTATTTTCATATAGTTAAAGAAAATTAGTAGATTTCATAGTTTTCTCTTTCCAGTTGAGGCTTCAGAGCATTTATTTTATTGTAGATCTGCTTTATCACAATGTAACATAAAAACATGATTTAAGGTTTTCTTTGGTTTGTTCACTTTATTTTTTTAAAGATTTTTATTTATTTATTTGTCAGAGAGAGAGAGAGAAAGCAGGGGGAGCAGTAGAGGAAGAGGGAGAAGCAGGCTCCGCACTGAGCAAGGAGCCCAATGTGGGACTCGATCCCAGGACCCTGGGATCATGACCTGAGCCAAAGGCAGACGCTTAACAACTGAGCCACCCAGGCGTCCCTGGTTTGTTCACTTTAATCGTCAGTGAAAACAATGCTGATTTTTCCATCATTAGTCAAGTTTTGATGTTCAGATTAGTGCTGTTACTTTCCATTTGTCTATCCTTTCATTTAACCTGAAAATGGTTAAATGAAGTAGTAGGGGGAATTATCTCCAGATAAAAAGTCTTGAGTTTGGATGATTATTTTTGGAAACTTCATCCAAGTAGTTTCATAAATGAGATAATCAAATGTGTCTCATGACATCTTCTTCTTTGTGAGTATTATACATGGCTTCTCTATGTGCTTATTATCAAGGCAAATATTGGTGGACTTAATTGAAGTTTGAATGATTTCATTTTTTTTGCATCCCGAGTTATTCTAAGGAATGCAAAAATTAAATCTTATACATTTTGTTTTTGAGAGAGGGAGAGAGCATAGTCATCAAGCCAGGGAGAGGGAGAGAGAGGATCCCAAGCAGGCTCCACACTCAGTGCAGAGCCCAACTTGCAATTCGATCTCATAACCCTGAGATCATGACCTGAGATGAAATCAAGAGTCACTTAACTGATTAAGCCACCCAGGCACCCCTAAATCTTATACATTTTATATTTATGTTTGCATGTAATTAAGAGACATTTCGTGAACACATTTGCATTCTTTTCCAATTCTTTCCTACATGAAAGAGAGTTTTCTCTCAATCTCTCATGTCATTCTCTGCCTACATTCTAATGCCTGGGGGAAGAAGCCAGTTCACAGTTGGTATCAGGAAGGGAAAGGACAGAGATGTGCTCCTCATTTGAAGCATTTAACCTCCCAAAGGAAACAGAAAAACAACAAGAACAACATTTTTAAAAAGAAAAAAACCTGCTGACTTTTTACATGTTGTACCTCTAGATCTAGAGAGCCCTTTTGTAAATTCCAGTATCAGAGAAGAATCCAGGTTTCCTGGGACCTGAAGCTTATGCATTTGGTGGGGGGGGTGTTCATTTTTAAGAAAAAAATTCAAAATTAATTATTCAAAAGTAGATAGGAAATTGAATATTTATGAAATAGTGAGAAAAGAATGCATCATAGCACATTATAAATTTTAAAAAGCTAACATTATAAAATCCATAAAAATATATTTTAATTAACCGCTTGACACACTCTATGATACTTTTTCTCTCCATTCTTTTCTGCATAATCTTTGCTACTTCACATAACCATTTTGTCATATTATTTTCTATAGAGAAAAGAAAGATTACTCAATTTCTCTTCTAAACATGGTTGGCTGAAACTTAATTCTGTTATTGGCAGTTTAAAAAAGATGCTTTCATCTTGCAACTTTTCATTGTTAATATCATGTAAATTGTTAGAATTTTCAAATTTGGGAAAACTCCCATCATGTTTCTTTCATATGCAAGCTATCCCATTTGGAGGAATTGTCTACCTCCACAGACCCATCACTGTGTTCCTACATTTCAACCTTGTTTTTATCCCAGTGCCCAAATCTTCCAGTGCTGGGTGCCACAGAGCATGTTCATATCATAGAATAACCTCCAGAGCCATATCTTCATGCTAAAGTGCCAGGTGGGTTGGCATGATGAGTGGAGAATGTATTGCTGGAAACTGTTCCTACACCAGGACCGCTAGCAATAACTTAAGCTCAAACAGAAGGCACTAAGAACCATGGGGCTATATTATTCTAAAACCAGATTAAATGTTCTCCTTCATCAGACCCCCAAATGCCAACGGTCACTCCACTGCTCCACACTTCCAAACTAGATGGGAAGTGTAATGGAGGGGAAGTCCAAGTGGAAAGATCCAGCTTTCTTGACTGATTGCAATTAAAATATCTACTTTTGAAAAATACTAACACCTCCTGACCATGTGCCCATACTACCAAGACCCTCTCAGCAGCCTGTGCAAGGGAAGGTCCTAAAGCTTGAGCTTCTTTAGCTTCAGGGCAATGATGCTACAGCATATTTTGGATCATGGTGAGTAGGGACTAAGAGGGTAAAGCCGTCAGCCTGCCAGTACCTGCTGCTTGCGGGACTTGGGGGAGTTCAGGCACCCAGGAGTCTGGTAGGGAGGAAGGGGAGGAAACCTGATGCAGATGCCATAGGCACTGGAGGAAGCAAACCTAGCTGCAGGTTGGCTGACCCCAAAAAAGGCAGCCAGATCACTTGTTGTGGGAGCTCAAGTGTCATGGTAAACTCAGATGGGAACACCGGCAGGGGGCCTCCCATTGCGGTATGGAAGAAAGGACATGAACTCTGGAGTCATGAAGATCAGGACTAGAATATTCATGTATATGCACTTAGTAACTGTGTCACTTCAGGCAAGTCACTGAACCAATCTGAGCCCTACTTACCTTATCTATAAAAACCTACTTTGTGGGGAGGAGTTGTCAAAGAACTAATTGGGAAACAAAAACAAAAACATATAGATATGCCTGGCTCATATACCAAATTTTAGTGGACTTCTTTCTTAGAGGCAGGCAAAGCTGAAAGGTCAGAAACATTCCTGTTGATCTTCATCAGCCATCAATTTGTAATAAGATCTTAGCCTGTGGTTAGAGGTACAAGAAATAGAAGCCAGTCCTTTAGGTTGAAAGGATCTGCGGGGGCAAAAATGGATGTCAGGGTCCCAGCCAAGGCGAATGAAGCTCTGGATGAAACTGCATTCCAATGGGGAACTGAAATGGTAGGCAAAGAAGCTGAGGCAAAATGCTTTCTTTCATATAACCTGTGTCCACATGGAGGAAGGGGAAGTGTGCCCACGTTCACCACCAGAAACATTAGAACACTGACAGAGGGTAATGAGATTCATGCCAGAGCACAAGGACTAAGGTTGCTAACGTGCAACCTGCAACAGCCAACACAGATGTGGGCTGCGGGTGGGAGGCTAGGGAGACCCCACACCCCAGAGGGCTAGAAAGGAGCGGATGGGCAACTTTCAGAAAACCTGGAAATACCTGCCTTCTTCATGGCCCACCAGCATCACAAGCACATGAACAAAGGATGGCAATTAAAACATCCACAAAATCCTGTATTACACAACATAAAAGAATCAGGATGAAAGGAGAGTGTTGTGATGAGCACTGGGTGTTATACACAACTAATGAATCATTGAACACTATATCAAAAACTAATGATGTACTGTGTGTTGGCTAACTGAACATAATAATAAAAATGATAATATTGTTTCTAACCACCACCATCCCTTTCGTCTCTCTGCAGAGAAGAAAGGTCCTTTTCTTTATTTCTGATTCTTTATACTGGCTTCTTCATTACTGGCTATAGCATCTGAAACCCATCCTTTAGGCTATTGGTTACCAAACTTTCTCACACAAAGGAACCACCTGTTGGATCTCTGTGGCTGGTCCCTGGGAACCTGCATTGCTAACCCATGGCCCACACTTTGCAAGACTGCTCCAGCCTGTGCTAGAACTCTCCTGACCCCAGTTTTGTTTCTCATCACCTCCCAAGTCCTCCTAGGAAATAAATTATTAGATAAAAGTATGTCATATCTGGAGAAAATATCTTTGTCAAAAACATGAGGATTTTCACGGCACCTGAATGGAGAGCCAAAGAGCAGAACAACATTTATAAAGAAATTGAAGAGTCAAGTGGTAGGATGTGGACTCACTGGGGGAAAAAAATCCCTTCTGGATCTGCTTATATCAAGTTCACAAATCCTTAGCTCCCAGATCTTTGTCCATTTCCTTCTACTTTTCTCCCTAATGGATTTCAGCCCCTCTCAGAGCCCAACTACGTTCTCTCTGGAGACAACTTCCAAATCTCTACCTCTGGCTCTACCCCTGTCTTCAACTCCACACTCCCATCTCTGTTAAGATGACCCTGTCACAACAACAGTGACATTTGTCAGGCACTTTTATGTATCAGGCTCTTGGCTAACTCTTTTCTTGCCTAATCATTTAATCCTCCCAGAACCCCATGAGGTAAGTAACACTGCCCATTTTATAGATGGTAGAACTGAGGAGGAGAAAGGTTAAGTAACTTGCCTCAAATCTTAAGGCTGGTAAGTACCTGGCCAAAATCCCCAGGGTGCCTGAGGGTACCCTCTTAGGGAAATGTGTCCCAGTTTAACTAGTTATAATTCCTTAGCTCCTCCTTCTATATTTTTCTACCTCAGTTAATGACATCAGCAGTTGTCATGGTGGGAAAGCTTCATCTAATTTCAGATGCCTTCATCCCCTAGTTCTCCACTACCAAAGTGGTTATTTATTCTAACTAGTTCTCCCCCTGAACTCTGGAGACTGTCCCTTCTTTCCCATTCCTTTATCTCTCACCTGCATTATTGC
The DNA here is from genome assembly GCF_003265705.2 of Callorhinus ursinus. NCBI lineage: Eukaryota > Metazoa > Chordata > Mammalia > Carnivora > Otariidae > Callorhinus > Callorhinus ursinus. The sequence continues at coordinate 1,503,805 of NW_027397121.1, forward strand.
ATCTGGTTTCTTTGTCTCCATTCGTGTCATCTGCAATCACTTTCATGCCACTACCAGGTGAACCTCCCATAAGACTGTCTGGATATCCCTCACCTGCTCAGCTTCCTTCATGGTCTTCCCATCCCTAACTCATTAGAGTCCATACTTTGAGCATAGCACAGGCCCAACTTCACTTTCTAGCCTCATCTTCCATGTGTGTCCGCTGAAGCCACTCCAGATGTCATGCCCCATCCCAAACATGCATCCACACATCACGCTGCCTCTCCCTAGGTGGGGGCAGGACGTCACCAGCCAGTGTTCAACACTCTCCCTCACAAACCAACAGCACCCTGCCTGTACCTCTAACAAGCAGTTCCTTATCCTTGCTTGTGAGAACTAATTCACATGTCTAGCTCCCGAACTAAATCGTAAGCACTTCCCAGAAAAGCTGAAACTGATTTTGCTACCTGGAACTTATTACCACCCACTTTGAGGCTATCTAAGGGATGCTGAAGGGGCTAGAAGTGGGGATTTCTTCTAAGAAAAACTGACTTTCCTACTGCTGGCCCAAGGAGAGGGGGAGGTGTTTACCCATCTTCTCCATCCAAACTTTTCAGTCCCAGCAAGAATCAGACAGAGATGGCATGCCCAGCTGGGATACTTGCAGAAGTTTTTAAAGGAAGGAACTATTTATAGAGATGTACAGAGGAGGGGACCAGAAGGGGCTGTTGGGCTTTTGGGGAACTATGACCCAGTAGGTAGTAAACTAGATATGCCAGGTTCCTGCAGTGGGACACAACCCCCTGTGACCTGAACCTGCTCTCTTCCCAGGTTTGGGATCACCATTTTGCCATTTCTCATCTGCATGCTTTTGCTCATGTTTTTGCCTCTTCTTGTAATGCCCTTTCTTTTTCCCCTTTATTTTAAAAAAATCGAGCCAGCTTCTCTTTAACTTTCAAGGTTCTGTTTGTGTCACCCCCTCCAGGAAGCCCTCCCACACCTCCACACTAAGCTAGATCATCCTCTCTTGGGTCTCCACTACTCTTACACATGCAGTTCCAGCCATCTGGTTAGGAACCTGTCCCCAATGGGATTCAGTCTCTCCAAGGGCAGGGTCTTAGCCATGTTCAGTGCCCAGACCACTTGGCAGAATTAAATTAAGGTCTTTTGGCCCCAGATTCTTTGTTCTTTCTATAGCTTCTCTATATCACAGTTTCTGTAGTGATAAGTGGTTACTCATTATTTCCAGAGCATTTATCAACTATTTTTTAATTAGTACTTTTTCCCCCTTTCTGTTTATTTCTTCTTCTGTGTGCTCACAGCAGAGGCCAGAGGGCTTGAATATACCAATATCCCTTATCTGCAGAGAAGACAACTTTCAGCAAGTGTGCCAGTCAGTTTTTCTCTTTCCAGTTGTTTTTAAAATAATTTTCAAAAATGCAGTTAGAACTCAGAGCCCTAACATCTCTTCTCCGAGAATTTTGTTTAAAGTTATTTATTATAATATTGACTCTAAACCTGGCATCAGCAAACTATGGCCCACAGCCCATGGCCAGCACCCCATTTTTATAAATAAAGTTTTACTGGACCACAGTCATGTTTATATGTTTCCATGTCTGTGGCTCCTTTCATACTATACAAGCAGATAGAGTAGATGCAACAGAGACCATATGGCCCACAAAGAAATAAAATATTTACTATCTGGCCCTTTCCAGTAGAAATTTGCTGACCCTTGCTCTAAAAGAAATTGCAAAGGAGTCAAAATTTGTCTGTGGTCATCCAACCTTCTCTTTTCTGTTACAGACTCAATTACTTGAGCACTCATCGTTCTGTCCCTCTCTTCACCTGCTGTCTGCCCTGATGGCCTTTGGAATTATCAACAGCTGATTAGGGAGATATTTTGGAGGAAGATGAGGGAACTGTATGGGCCAATATTTTTTAAGTGAGGTCTGTGGCTCAGTTGCATCTAAATCATTTGAGGAGCTTTTGAAAATGTAGACTGGGCAGGGCCCAGGAATTGAGAGGGAGGGAAGGTCTTTGTCTCTGTCTAGGCCAGGTTTATCAAAGTGCCAAATCTTGAGCTCCATGTGGGTACTTGGTGAATGTGGGCCCCACCACAGGCAAACTGCATTTTTCCAAGTTCCTTATATGACTCTGATATGCATCCTGAAGTTTGAGAATCACAGAATTCTCCTCTCTATAAGACATCCTAGATTTCTAGTTATATGATAGAAGCTTCCTTTAAAGTTGAACAAGAATGAGTTTGCAAAATAATTAAGTTGACTCTCTAGACCACAATCATTTATAATTTACTAGATGTTCACTTACAGAAATCTAGAGAAGAATAGAACAAGGAGAGGGCTGCCTGGTGAAGAGGACAAGGAGAAAGAATCTGTAAGAACATTAAATAAAAGTTAGGAAAAATGAGTTTGGAGCAGGAAGGTGAATGACAGGAGAGTGAAGGGTTGTCAAAAGTGGCTTCAATATGGCTCTTATCTGGAGGTCTGGCCCCATAGGGTCACACAGAAGCTGTCACTGTGGTTGAAATTTCTTACCTTTTAACGGGTGGAACAAAGTTTGGTTCTAGCCTGCCTGAGGCTGGTGGACAGCCTCCTTGAACACTGTGCTTTGTGCTAGAATTGAATGGTAAATGGATCAAATAATCCCTTCCTCTCCATACGGAGCCACCTGCCTGAGATATTGGAAGATGAAAAACAAAATCTGGTGAGCCCAAGCAACAGGTCTGTCAGAAGCCTGCAGTTCTTCAGGTCTTCTTCAGACTTGGCTGATGACAATGGACTTGAACGGCATTGACTTTATTTGACAACTATACCAATTTTCATGCCGATAGATCTGTTTTTCTTGGATCTGGGAAGTTGTCTTTGAGTAAAGAGTGGTGGAATGGCAACATGACTCTAATTCAGTACATTAGCCACACAATGCTGGGTGTTTATGTTGGACCAGATCCTGATGCTGATTTTTGGCAGCCTGGCTCCTATCACTGAGGAACTTACCAAGATTGCAAAAAATAGTTGAGGTAGAATGAGCAGTTTTCCATGTGTAGTGCAATCCAGTTGCTGCCCTGCGGAGGAGGCACTTAGAACTCCAGTTTGCAATCTTCATTTTGTGACCCTAGCAATTATTTTAGCATGGTGATGGTTTTGTAATATGGTACAAGACTTAGACTTTTTAAGCAATTTGATTAAGCACTATAAGTCAAAGTTGAATTCCTAAATTCGCTAACTTTCTGAAGGATCTCAAAAAAGTAGAGTTCCTAAATATGTTGGCTAACTGAACATAACAAAACAAAACAAAACAAAAAAAACATAGACTTATATTAACCCAAGCTCTGGCTCATTTTAGTCTTGTAATAACTAAATGTATACTCATCATTCTGAGCTCAATGTGAAAATGTTAATAATTTACCATTGTTAAGTGACTTTTGTTGATGCTAGATGGTGAACGTAGTTTCTCCATAAATAAGATTTTCACATAGAAATAGATGGTTACCCTATTAACATGTCAGGATTGAAAATAGAGGGCTTATTTTTGTCTAAACTTTATTCTTTCAATTGAGTGTGAGCAGGAAAACTGGTGTAGGAGTGTGGACTCTGCCATTTACAAGGAAAGGGAAAGTTTCTTAACCCTCAGAGGGTTACTGTGAATCTTAAAGATAAACACACACACACACACACACACACACACACACACACACACATATACATATGTATACAGTGTTTAAAATCATGTCTAAGCAGAATAAGCACTTAAGGAATGTTGGCAATGCTAGCACTATCACTGTGATTATGGGAGGCAACTAAGCCATTTGAGCACACAGTCTAGATTTGGAAGACTCTGCCTCCCCTTATGACTTCCGTCCATCCTTTGGTCATGTAGAAAATGAAGTGTGATGTGACAGTGAGATCTGAGGGACTTTAGGTAGATCTTCTTCAGTAGATGGTCCATACTGGAGCCAGAATGTAATGGGCTATGGGTTGTATGGGATTTGAAGAAGCAGAGCAGGCAGCTTAGGCGTTTACAATGAAGAGAAAGAAGAAAAATGGACTGGCATCTTGAAGGGAAATAGAATCCAAGAAATAATTTGTGATAGAGACCTTTGCGTGTGTGGCTCAAGTTTTCCCATACCACAGCAGCCTGAGATGAAATAAGTCACATTTGGCTCTCATCCCTACTTCTTATTCTGGGGTCCTCAGCCTCCTGAGAGTATTCCCCTCCATTAATTGTAAGAGTCCATAGAGAGTGTTTTACATTTGCACCCTACCCATATCATGGCAGCTGTTTTCCCCTTCTCCTGCTCTAGCTTCTTTGGTGTCATCTGCTACCCAACCCAGGTGAGCATGTCTCACTTTTATCCTCTGTTGTTAGTGTCCACAAGGCCAGTGCCAATGTTTGCTCCAGTGGTGATACCGCTGCTTCTCTTTTTTGTTTTTAAATTTTTCCCAGCTTTATCAAGGTATAATTGACAAACAAAAACTTATATATATATATAAGGTATATAACATGATGTTTTGATATATGCATATATTGTGAAATGATTACCACAATAAAACTAATTAACATATCCATCACTTCACACATTTACCTTTATTATGTGTGTGGTAAAAACATTTAAGATCTACTCTCTTAGCGAATGTCAAGAATGCAATAGACTATTATTACCTATAGTCACCATGCTGTATATTAGATCTCTAGAACTTATTCATTCTGTGTAATTGAAATTGTGAACCCTTTGACTAACATCCCTCCAATCTCCTAGCCCTTGGAAACTACTATTCTATTTTCTGCTTTTATGAGTTTGACTCTTTTAGATTCTTCATATAAGTAAGATCATGATATATTGTCTTTTTGTGCATGCATTATTTCACTTAGCATAATGTCCTCCAGGTTTTTCAATGTGGTAAATGACAGGATTTCCTTCTTTTTTAAGGCTGAATAATATTTCAGTGTGCATATATGTGTGTGTGTCTTTGTATTTATCTTCTTTATCCATTGATCCACTGGTGGACACTTGGGTTGTTTCCATTTCTTAACCATTGTGCATAATGCTGCAATGAATGTGGGTGCACATATCTCTTTGAAATACTAATTTCATTTTCTTTGGATATATACCAAAGATAGGAATGCTGGATATTATATGGTTCTATTTTTAACTTTTTGAGAACCTTCATATTTTTTTTTTCATAATGGCTGCACCTCCATTGCTTCTTGAGGCTGCCATCTCTTACCTCTGGTGTAGCTTCTTGGTACTGGGAAAGGGCAGGTTCTGGGTGCCACTGCCCTCATGCTGATATCCTGGGGCCCTAGAAATTTTATTGTCGTCCATGTTGGTTAACATTTTTGTTAATGAAAGACATCAAACATAGCTAGCTTACCAAAATTACAGATTCATAGCACAATTGTAATTTATAAACATTTATTGGATGCAAAACACCAGACACTGTGCCAACTGCTGGGGATAAAAAGATGAATTTCAAACAGAATTCACTAGAAGACTATCTCCAAATGAACAGAACTATGGATTAAAACAAACAAAATTAAATGGGATAGAAATAAATGTAAAGTTCTGCTCTTTGTATTAAAATGCCAACATTAAAAAAAGCATTTAGTTTGGAAAGGAAGAAGTAAAACTACCTCTACTCAGACATGAAATGATAGATAATTCTAAAGAATCCAATAAAAAAACTATTAGAACTAATGAAAGAGTTCAGCAAGATTGAAAGGTACAAGATTAACATGTAAAAACTATTGTATTTTTACACATTTTGCAGTGAACAATCTGAAAGTAAAATTAAGAAAATTCCATTTACAACAGTATCAAAGACAATAAATATTTAGGAACAAATTTAATAAAGGAATACAAGACTTGGCTCTGAATATTATAAAACATTGTTGAAAGAAATTAAAGATTTAAATAAATGGAAAGGTAGCCCATGTTCATGGATCAGAAGATTTCATATTGTTAAGATGGTAATGCTCTCCTAGTTGATCTACAGAGGTAATGCAATTTCTGTCAAAATCTCAGCTGGCTATTTGTAGAAATGACAAGCTCATCCTCAAATTTATATGGAAATTAAGGACCCAGAATAGCCAAAATGTTCTTGAAAAAGAAAAACAAAGTTGGAGGACTCACCACTTCCCAACTTCAAAACTTACTACAAAGTAACAGTTATCAAGACAGAATGATACAGTATAAAGGTAGACATATAAACCAATGGAATAGAACTCACAGTCCAGAAATTAACTGATATATCTAGGGTCAAATTGATTTTTCAACAAGGATGCCGTGGCCATTCAGTGGGGGAAAGAATGGTCTTTTCAACAAATGGCACTGGGACAAGTGGATATCCACATTCAAAAGAATGAAATTGAACCCCTGTCTCACCACCATATGCAAAACTTAGCTCAAAATGAATCAAAGAGCTAAAATTAGAAAATGCTTACCAAAAAACATAGGGATAAATCTCTGTGATCTTGGATTTGGCAATGACTTCTGGATACAAGATCAAAAGTGTAAGCAACAAAGGAGAAAATAGATACGTCAGACTTCACCAGCATTCACAGCTTTTGTGTTTCAAAGGATATCACCAAGAAAGTGAAAAGACAACATACAAAATAGGAGAAAATATTTGCAAATGATATATCTGAGAAGGGTATGGCATCCAGAATATACAAAGAATACTTTAACTCAACAAAAAAAAATCAAATAACCAAATTAAGAACTGGGCAATGGATTTGAATAAACATTTCCCCAAAAGAGATATACAGATGACCAATAGGTAGATGAGATGATACTCAGCATCATGAGTAATCAGGGAAGAGCAAATCACAACTATGAGATACCACATCACACCCCCTGCTACCACTTTTCTCCAAAAAGTCAAGTGTTGGGGTGGATGTAGAGGAATTAGAACTCTGGTACACTGCTGCTGGGAATGCAAAATGGAGCAGTCACTTTGTAAAACAGTCTGGCAGTTCCTTAAAACGTAAACATAGAGTGACCACACGACCCAGAAATTCCATTCCCAGGTATATACCCAAAGGAATTGAAAACATGTGTTCACACAAAAACTTGTGCACAAATGTTCATAGCACCATTCTTTACAATAGCTAAAAGACGGAAACAATCCAAACGTCCATCAATTGATGAATATATGAACAAATTGTGCTCTATCCATATAATAGAATATTTTTCGGTTTCAAAAAGGCTTGAATTACTGATACATGTTACAACATGGATGAGCCTTTCACATCAAAGAAAGATGCCAGTCGCAGAAGACCACATATGATTCTTTTTATATACATGCCCCAAATAGGCAAATCTATAGAGACAGAAAGTAGATTAGTGGTTGCCTAGGTCCAGAGGGGTCGGGGGGACTGGGAGGTAATAATAAAAGGAACAGTGTTTCTTTTTGACATGATGGACATGTTCTAAAATTAATTGTGGCAACAGTTGCACAACTGTGAATATACTAAAACCTGTTACATTATACATTTTAAGTGGTGAATTTTATGGTATGTGAATTATATCTCAATAAAGCTGTTTTATGCAATATGCAACTGATGATTAACTGAACTCTACATCTGAAACTAATGATTTACTCCATGTTGGTTAATTGAATTTAAATTAAAAAAATTAAAAAGCTGTTTTAAACAAACAAACAAAAAGAAAATGGCAAAAATAGGGTATCAGGAGAAGCAGCTCCCTGTGTAGAAGGGCCAGGGATCTCAGTTGGCTGCTTTGGGTGAGTCAGCAGGATCATGTGATGGCTGCCAGCAAAGCCAATGTGATCCTGTGCAGGTGGAGAGAGGCAGTAGTGACAATCTCACTGGCTGGGTTGCCTTGGTTGGATCTTCTCTTGTAGATTCATTCTGGATGCCCCATTCTTTTTTTTTCCAATATAGTTAACATAAAGTGTTATATTAGTTTCACTACAATATAGAGATTCAACACTTCCATACATCACCCAGTGTTCATCATGACAGATGTGCTCCTTAATCCCCCTCACCTATTTCACCCATCCCCCACCCATCTCTCCTTTGGCAACCACCATTTTGTTCTCAATAATTAAGAATCTGTTTCTTGGCTTGGACACCCCATTCTTGAAGGTTATTAATGAACATGCTCAGAAGAGAGAGCTCATGGGAATAAGTTGTGAACCTGCCTTCCCAACTCTTATGGTGTGGAAAGCAGGAAGACTTAATAAAGCAATGAAAGCAAAGAAAGGATGGTGATAATTACAGGGGAAGAAAGTCTAAAGAGAGTAGTTAATATGAAAAAGAAAAACCAAGGAGAAATATGCTGTCCTCAAATATCAAATGAAAAGGGTAAGACTTACCCTTTCTGTCAAATCAGTTCAAAAAATGTGGAGCACCTACCACATAGGAGGCAGCCTTCCATAAAGTATAGGCCTGGGAAAAATCCATGAACAAGGATTTCTCTAGATCAGAAAGCTTAAGAGATGCTAAATAGTCTACCCTCCCCTTTAAAGAGTCATAATGTGCATTAATTTACTCAAGGTCGCTCTGGGAAACCTCCCCATGCAACTGTTTTGTTTAATCCATCATTTTTCAGGCTTGTTTGGTCACCGCACTGCCCCACCCCTTTTATATGTATAGATTACATATAGCAGAGATTCACTGCTCCTTGCAGCATATTGCAGTGAATGCTGATATAAGGCACCAAAGTGGCCACTGAAGAAAGAGATACAAAGAATAGAGATGATGGTCACTTTTCCTGCCCTCAGGAAGCTTACATCTCGGTATAAGTTAGGGCTGGGGATACAGCATGCTGCTCAGCACCCAGTGAGTCCATTTCTTCTCTTTTTGTACCAAGTGCTTTCTTTTCCTCTTGACCTAGGGATTATTGCTCTGTGTTGCTGCTTCAAATTGCTAAATCTTGTGTGTCTTCTCCGTTCGGGCTTCACTTAAGTATAGAGACATAGAGAGCAGAGCCCAGACTGAGTCTTGTACTTACCACTTCACTAGTGCCTTAAAAGAGCTAGAACTCTATGGAAACTGTTTTAATTATGGTAATTTGTCCATTTTGTGGCTGCTTGAGAATGAAGCTATCTCATCTGCTGAAAATGTTGGTGACTAGTTAGTTGGAAGTGCCCACCAACATGGGGTGTAGGAGCTGCGGATACACATTTTTTCCACCTTTATTTCCTTTCCCTAAATAAATTTGGCAGTTCAGAAGCCTCTGGTGTCCCCAACTCCAATTCCCCTGAGAAATTCCCCTGATGCAAAAAGTATGTTTGGAAGCTGGTTAAAGATGATCCTGGCAACTACCCTGCCTATTTAGAAAGTTTTTGTGGATTCATCATGTTCATTAGTTTTTCTTATCTTTTTTCTTGTCTACAAAGTCATTAAAGTCATTTCTTATAGATTTTAACTTTTTGCAATTAGGTACCTCATCATTTATTGATCTTGATTTTTTTTCCTACAAAAAGGACAAGGATTGAGGACAAGAAAATATCACCAGTTTTTCTGCCTGTGAATAAAATACCCCCTTATTTTACATCTGAATATTAAACTTTCTTTCAGAAATTCAGAATCAAAAAAGCATTGATTTGTTATCAAATTTAATATATGCTTTTGTTTGAATGATACAGTTCTCCATATTTCTTTTACAAAAAGACTATTTCAAGTGTCTGCCCCTTCTCTAATACCCCAAAAATGCCTGTGATTATTTAACCTTTCAAAAAAACAGTATTTTCTTATTTGGTGTTGAGTATTAATTTGCTAGTTTGTCACTCATTTCACTATAAACCTTTTATTTTAGAAACTTCTTAAGAAAGAGGCTTTATCTACTTCTTAATATAGAAACATCCAAGTGATAAAACCGAGCACTGTTCCCAGAACTTAGTCAATTGAATGAGTGTGCAGTCTTATACTAAAAGTAATGTTAAATTCTGTTGAGTGCCTAGTGATATACCAGGGACTACCCAGAGTCACTCACCAGATATCACTCTTACCTTCTAAGCTACGTATCAAGTCAATAATAAACTGTGGACAAGAAAAAAAGTGGTAAGGTTGGGAGAATCCACATTCCATACTTAAAATCCTAAAGGATTAAAAGGGCAGTGGGTTCTTTAGTGAGATTTTCCTAAGAATATCAAGAAAGTTCTTACTGTTCTTAGAAACGGAGAATATTCCTTATGTAGGAAGTTGTGCAATAAGAGGTTTGGTGCCAGGGGTGGAGAAAATTTTGATGAAACGTGCCAAGACCTCACCAAGCTGTGTGCAGAAAAAGATCAAAAGAAGGTTCTGCAAGCCAGGAGGAGCTCCAAGTTGAGCTTCATCTTGCTGAGAGGCAGTGATGGGTTTGGGGAAAGGCCAGGCAGGGAATAAGCCAAAGCACTGGTAAGAAGGATTGCTGTAAAACTTTGAATTAAATGGAGTTTGTACAACTTAAAGGTAGCCATCTGAGAAAGAATAATATTCTATTTGGAAAATAGCCAATTTATTTAAGTTTTTTTATCTGTGGTAAGATGGTACACAAACTATCTGCCTTAAATAATCCCAAATCACAGGCAATACCTTGCCAAAGGCAAGTTTTAACATCCCCACCAATCAGACTTTTTCTAGAACAATTAAAAGGGGATTTATTTATTTTTTTAAGATTTTTTTTTTATTTACTTATTTGACACAGAGAGAGAGAGCGACAGTGAGAGAGGGAACACAAGCAGGGGGAGTGGAGGAGGGAGAAGCAGGCCTCCCGCGGAGCAGGGAGCCCGATGCGGGGCTCGATCCCAGGACCCCGGGACCACGACCTGAGCCGAAGGCAGATGCTTAACGACTGAGCCACCCAGGCGCCCCACTAGACTGGCTTGAATGTCTCTCTCCTACTTGATTCCTGATTCTGTTTAACATCATCTAGTGAATATCAAAGGGAAACAGAAAAGGAAAGACTGGAACACATGCCTTACAAATAGCAAGTTCTCAGAAAAGTTTGTTGAATTCAGGGATGGAAGGACAGGGGAAATTCTAGTCTGGGTTCTGCCATTAATTACATGACCTTGGGCAGGTCACTTAACCACGTTACGGTAAATCATCCCACTGACCAATAAAACCTCAATGTCCTCATCTGTAAAATGAAGGGGTTGAACTGTTGGATCTCTCTCGTACCTTCCAGTTCTAAAATTCCAGAATATACAAGAATTATCTTGCATAAATAGTCTGAGTCATCCAGGATTGAACTAAGAATTCTGCAGCTGGGAGAAGTATACCCCCCGAGGTTCTGCAGAAGGAGAAGGAAGGGCACAAGGCTTTCATCACCATTTAATTATCATCAAACATTTAATATATGCCTAATAAATGTAAGATCCTGAGCTGAATGCTCGGTGAATTGAAGCTTCATTCCTGCTCCAAAGGAGCTTATTTTCAGTTATGAATCAGTCATAGTTAATAGTTTAGATAAGTTAATAGTTTATATGTCAAGGAGAAAAGGAAATCTAGATGTCAAATATGACAGTTTCTGTACCTTGAGTTATAATTTTTCCTATAAAAATCAAGAGCCTGAAGCAAGCATTAGGCTCAAGGTCTAGGCTCTAAATCTGGTGTACTTCCTTGAATACTTCACTGGGAGTGCCATATTTATCCAACTGAAGACCAGTAGAGACAAGTTACCCACCCTCCTCACATATAATATCCAATGGATATGCTGAGCTTAGTGCCACACTCAGATAAGTGCAGTAGATACTCCCTTCTAAAAGAAGGGGAAGGGTCCTCTCCACTTTATAAAGTCTATCCAGGCACGTAGTTTCAGGACCCTCATTAGAACTTAATTTGACTTCCTGGGAGTTGGGTTCCATGGCTTTTGGCTCTGCCCTTGGTTCCAGTCTCTGGTCATCCTTTTTTTCCCAAAGAAAAAGTGGCCTGTATTTGCAATTGAGCAACTTTTTTTTTTTTTTTTCCATTGAGCACCTTAGCTTACTTCCTATATGCAAAAGTTTGGGGATCCAAAGGTTTTTTTATATTTCATACTATCTCTACTTCAGCCCAAACTAATACAATTTCCTTAAAAACTTTATGGCCTGCATGCATATCAGTTTATAATCCACTCTGTTAGACAAAGCCCACACCCATGAATCTCTATACGATGAATCCTTCTCTGCTTTGGGCTCCCTGTGAGGCAGGCTGCTGTGGGATGATACCCTTAAAATCATTAGAAGTCCTATTATTTAACTATAAGGATCTGTGAGACATGCCCTTAAAATCCTTAGGAGAACTTTTGTCTGTCTGAAAGGGTCAAAGAAATACCACTCTAGATCCTTATGAGGTGTTTTGTTTTTTTTTTAGATTTATTTATTTATTTGGGAGAGAGAGGGAGTGTGTGTGAGAGGGGAGGTGTCGGGTGTGAGTAGGGACAGAAGGAGAGAAGCAGACTCCCCACTGAGCACAGAGGCCAACTTGGGGCTCCATCTCACCACCCTGAGATCATGACTGAGCCAAAACCAAGAGTCAGGTGCTAAACGACTGAGTCACCCAGGTGCCCTAATCTTTATGAGGTCTTAACAAAGGATCGTACCATCCCGCTCTGGATGGCATCATTTCCAGGAAGCATTCCTTAAGAAACCTTTGCTGGCTGAAAAAATTCTTCTGGACCTTATTCCTTATTTCATTTTTCTACTCTCCCACTTTAATATAGGCAGCTAGGGGCGCCTGGGTGGCTCAGTCAGTTAAACGTTTAGCTCAGGTCATGATCCCAGGGTCCTGGAATCCAGCCCCCTGTTGGATTCCTGCTCAGTGGGGAGCCTGCTTCTCCCTCTCCCTTTGCTCTCCCTCTGCTTGTGCTCTCACTCTCTCACTCTCTCTCTCATGAATAAATAAAAATCTTTTTAAAAAAATAGACACAGCTAGAAGAAACTGGGCAGCACCCTTATCACTCTTCCTGGAAATCTCCCTAGCTAAGTCATTGAATTCATTAGGTACAATCTCTACTTACCACATTATGCTGGTGACAATTTTGTGAAACTTCCCCCACTATATGAGTCTGTTTTCCTCCAGCTCAAATAATATCTCTCTCACTTTCTAGGAAGCCCTCATCAATAGCTTCCTCAAGGCTTCTGCTAACACTTTAAAACTCGTTAGGCTTTCACTAACAGACTCTTCAAGTCCCTTCTGGCTTCCTACTGCTGTCTAGACCCAAAGACAATGCCACATGTTACAGGTTTTTGTTTACTGCAGTGCCCCCACTTCAGAGCAATGTTACCCAAATCTACTGGTTAGCTATTGCTGGCTATTGCTGCCACTCCAAGCTTAGTGGCTTAAAGCAACAATCATTTTATTATCTCTCATGGTTTCTCTAGATCAGGACTTTGGTAAGGCCTTGACTGGGTGGTACTGGTTTAGGGCTTCCCACGTGGTTGCTGTCAGATGGTAGCTAGAGCTACAACAGTGGGGGAGAAGGATGCTGGAGAAGTTGGGAGCCATCTAGGCCTCTCTTCACATTGTCTCAGGACCTCTCCATGTGGTCTCTGGATGGGCTTTCTCACAACATGGAAGCCCCCTTGTATAAGCAGCCAAATTGCTTGTTTAGCAACTAGAGTATTCAAGAGCAAAAATTCAAACTAACAAGTCAGAAGCTGCATTACCTTGTATGATCTAGACCCAGGAGCATCCAGAATTACCTCTGCTCATCCTGTGGGTTGTAAATGAGTCACAGGTCCATCCAGATTCAAAGACAAGGAAATTAGACTCTACCTCTTGATAACGAAAGGACAAGATTCCATGTGGGATGGAAGATAGCGTTGTGGCCATCTTTGGAAAATATAATCCACCACACCTAGGGTGCAGACTGCAGTGAGGGTTAGGGATGGTAAATGCAAAGTGCCTGGCACACAGCCAGGTAGCTGCTAAATAAATTATTTTATTATTACTCACATCACTCTTACCACTCAGTATGGTTTTTTCCTGAGTGTTGTCAGAATCTTCTCAGATAAAGTATTGTTTTAACTTCCTTTCTCCCTCCTCTTTATAACTTTTATCATTGCCTTTAATTGCTAGTAGAACACTTTTGTAGATAATTTTAAATCTCATAAAATCACAGAATATTAGGGCTAAAGATACCTTATTTATCTTCTCAAGCAACTATTTTATGTTAGAGATGACAAACCCGAAGCTTCGCACAGCAAAGACACTTGCTGCACACACATAGTCAGGCAAGTTATCGGTCACAGGCACCAGACCCTAAAACCCCTGGTTTAGATTCTCAGACCCATACTTTTTCCCATGTAACATTCCCACTTCTCTCATCAAGAAAGGTATGATGACTCACTTCTCCTCCTTTAGCATAAAAGCTCCCATTTTCCCTAACTGGATGTCTTCCCAAGCCTTTCTGCTTTCACATTGTCTGGAAGCCTGCTGCTGCAGGGATTCAGAAGGTTTACTTGGAATCCACACTGCTTCTGTGGGCACCTTTAGGTGTTAGAACACACTGATGTTAGGGAATGCAGAGATGGAGCCTCTTCAGAGGAGAATGTAACGCCATGCTTCCAGTCTATCCGGCGTTTCTCATCTGAAACAAGAACTGATGGCCCAACAATCACATCTGCTTCTCCTATTTTATTAATATCTTTGGAAAGAGACTTCAGGCCAAATTTGTCCTTTGAGCATGCACATTTAACTTCCATTTAACTTAGTAAGAACTGTTACATATATATCCAAGAGTAAAATTTGGCCAGAGATAAAAAGAACAAAACTGTCACGGGTCACGTACACCACCAGTAGTTCATTTCTGAATGCATTTTCCGCCTTCTGCTTTCTGCGTCGTTCCCTGGACTCTGTGCCCTACTCTAAAGAAGACCTTAATTTTTCCTTTGGAAATGACTGATAATGATATAAAGTCGTAGTGCCTCTAGGTTTGTATTAAGTAGTTTAGTAAGGTTTGGTTTGCTCGTTTGTAAGACCTTTCTCCTTCCTTCCCCTTCTCAGATGGTTCTCCCTGGAAGCTTTTTTCTTGGTGCTATTAAGCCAGCCCCTGGAGGAAATACTCCATCATGGAACAGTGTGGGCCACTTTGAAGGCACTGAAATACTACTGCCCTTGTTGCAGTTATCATCCCTCTCTGTTCTTCACTTTTCCTGTTGGAGATTTTTGCTCAGGTGCTAGTATCGCTCATTTTCTATCCTGGCAATAAGTAAAAAATAATTAAAGGTTATTTTTAATGATAACAGTAATTGCATAGGTCCGTGTAGACCTCGGTTCCAGCTGAGATTTCTCTCAAGTCCATTGCCATGACTACCCCTGATTTTTAAACTAACAGATGTATTCAATGCGGACCCGTTCGGGTAATTTTAAACAAAAACAGTTTGGAAAATTGTTAATAGCCTTCCTTAGGAAAAAAAAAAGCTAAGCCTCAAAAAGGAGAAAAAAAATCCTACAAAAGAAATTCAAATAATTAAAAGCTAAGAACCTCAGATTTCAGATACTGGCCTGACACTTAAAATTGATGTCAGGGAGCAAGGTAAGACTATCAGGGTCAGACATCAGATGGCTGTAATCAAGACGTTAGAGTTTATGAAATTAATGGGAACTGATTCATGTAAACATAGAGCTATAAATCACAAAATGTCAATTGACAAGAATTCACAATTGTTTATGTTTACCAAGCAAGACAGGATTCTAGTGTTTGGTTAGGGAATAGCCAGTCGGGAACAATCTCTCTCTAGTAGGACTATGTACATGGCTAAACAGGTATTTGCTTATTCAAAAGATATTTACAAAATGCCAAGCAGTGCCAAGCACTATGTCATGTTTTAGGGAGTCATAGCTAAGTAAGATATAAAATATAGGGGCTGGATGTAGTCCCTAAGCTCTTGGAGTCCACCACCTACTAAACGGCAAGGGTAGTAGTCAGCTTCAGGGAAACAGGAAGGAGACCTAACCCAGCCCCAGAGAGGCAAGGGAGCCTTCCGGGAGAAGGGAGCATCTCTGTTGAGTCCTGAAGTGTGAATAGCAGTTATTCATCAGGCTGGTGGGGCAGGGTGAAGGGAGCAGAGTGCTGTATAAGTTGTTGGGTTTTTTTTTTTTTCTGTTACTGTTTTTTGTTTGTTTTACTTTCTTTCTGTTACTGTTCTTGTGTTGGGACATCCTTTTTAAAAATGTGTCCATACCCTTGTTCAAGCTAGACATCAGTGGCTTGCCCCTTTGTTATGGTCCAACATACCTGAGAGGCCAACACACTGCTTTCGTGACAGTTGCTCTCCGCACACTGATGATCAGTGGGACAGATTAGATCAGAATCTCCCACTGAGAGGGGGGAGTGTGGGTGGTGCTTTTTCAAGTTCTTCCTTGAGAATCCTGAAACTATGGGTTGTATTAATCCATTGCTTACTGTGTGCCAAGCCCTGTTCTGAGTGCCAGAGATTTGAGTCTGGTTAAGATACAAGGTTCCAGCCTTCAAGGGACTCATATTCAACTAAGTGGGACAGTTAGTGACCAAGTAAGCAAAGATGTCATTGGGGCTATGAAGAAAATCAAACACAATAAGAGCCCTGAGAGTTGCAGAAAATGGGGGCAATGGTTTTAGATAAAGTATCAGGGATGATCTCTTTGATCAGGAGACCTGTGAGCATTTTCACATTTCATCACATTTAAGTTTCTAGAGCTTTCCATTCTTCCTTAATTTTTTGGGACGTCCTATCGTGAATTAGCTCTGCATGTGATTAATCTCACGCAGTCTGTGGAGACTGTATTAGTGTGACTGCTAGAAAATGACCCAGTGTCCCAGCCCTGGGGGGCATTGCTGCAGGTCCCTTTCTACTAACTATATTTCCTATCAGTGTGACAGTGGACAAGTTGCTTAACCTCACAAAGGTTTCATTTCCTCATCTGCAAAATGGAGGAATCTTTAGGCCAAGGGTAAAGCCCTGTGGGTGAGGGTCAATGGTGAATTGCTGGGAAGAGGAAAGCTGATAAAGGGAGGGTTCAGAGTGGAGAGAAGAGGCCAGAGAAAGGGGCCCAGAGGACACATGGTGTGGACTTGGTTAGAGGGGCTTCCCTGGGGGAGGCAAACAACAGCCTGAGGAGGGATGGAAATGATGGCAGTCACAATGGCAGGCTGCCCCCACCACTCCACTGCCCTGTGGCCTGGCCTATGAATGAGGGAATGGTGTTACCTTTATATAGAAAGGCCCAATCCATAGCAGAGGGGATGTTGCTTAATGCATGAAACAATCCCACCAAGGTTCACAGTCCAGGTGACTCTCAGTAATTGCTTAACTCCGGCAATACTGCCAGGTTTGCCCACATCTGTGACTCCTGAAATTCATCACTTCCATCAATGCATCAACCATAGACTTTTTGTTGCCTGGAAAATGAAGTTCAAGGTCTTCCACACGTCATCGGCCTGTCTGCACTTCTGGCTTCTGCCACTCCATCTCCCACCACTTTCTTTCCAGTGGTTCTTGTCCATACTGCTCCTTGCTCTTTCCCAGACCTCAGACCTTCCTGTTCCTCTGAGCAGACAGATCGCCACTGGCCCTGTATTCCCACAACACTTTGGTTTGTGTTGCTTTTATGACCCTTTATCATACCATGTCTTCCATTTTTACTGCAGGTGGGAATGAGTGTATTCATCATAGTAAGCATCCTCGACTTCTTGTCTTGTACCAGGTACCAGCTGCTCAATAAATAATTGCAGATCTAATTAAATAATTATTATGCATCTGCTGTAGAGCAGACCCTGTAAACAAAATGAGTAAGTTGGAAGCGTAGTCCCTACAACGTAGTAGGAAGATAAAGTAGAAATGCACAGGTGCATGCGTAGAGTGGTGTATAATAAGCCCAAAACAAATGTTAGCAGCAGGAAGTCCTTTTGAGTCCCTCTTGAAAGCATCCCCATCACTCCACGCCCTCATCTTAATTAGCATTTGTCATACTGTCCTGAAATGGCCTGGTGACACGCATGTGGGCCTCCCCCACACAGTGAATTGAAGAGCATGGGATATGACTGATTCATGTTTTTATCCCTGGTTCCTGGCCCTCAGTCAGAATTTAGTAAATGTTTTTGGAATGAACAGAGCAGCTAGTCACCAAGAAATGTCACTTTTAAATACCTTGTCTTCCGTCAGAGCCTGTCTCATTTCATGTATTGATCCTGAAATGCTGGTAGGCTTTTTTCCATTTCCTTTTCCTCTTAGGGCTAATATCCTGGGTCTTACAGCACCAGTGCTTGAGTTTTTCCTGTGAGTCCTGGATAAAGGCCTGGAAGAGCAGCGAAACATTTAAGTGCCCGTGCCCCTAATGTTGGGGCCTCTAATGTCAAAGCTTAGATCTCTTTCAGATGCTTGAAATGCACGCATTTAAAACCTTCTCTGTATCAGTGGATTTCAAATTGTTATTGTGAGTGAAAGACTGCCTTTTAAATTGCTAGCAGAGAAAACTTGGCATGTCGGCCAAAGGTACACCCCAGTGTGATAACTCATAATGTGATGTGGCAGGTGGGAAATCTTAAAAAAATCACTGTTTCCTCGTAAACTCAGCTGCAGAAATCAGTTGTGGAACGGGGTGGGGGTTGTATGTGGCAGAACTGGAGGAAGGAGCTTCAGGAAAACAGCAATTGTGGAGAGAAAGGACCTTGGTGCATGCAAGAAAAGCTTGTGGGCTCTATCGACTCTAGATTATTCAGTCAGTTGTGGACTAGCTAAGTATTTTCCTACTTCGTTCTCCTTCAGACTGCCTATATTTTGCCTCTTCAGTTCCATCTAGTTTTCCCCCTCAAAGGGTAGGCAGAAAGCCAGAGAGAAAGGAGAAAAATATCTCAAATCTGTTGACTATTTTATGAAACACTTATATTTTTTTTTTTTTTGCAGAGCGGCAGAGGGAAGGAATAGAAGAATAAAACTGTTAATTAAATTAACTAAAATCAAAGTTTTACATAATTTGTTATTTTGGTTATCCTTTTCCATTTATCAAAAGGAAGGAAGGGAGTGATGGAGGGAGGGAGAAAAGGGGGGGGTGGAAGGAGGGAGGGAAGAAGGGAGAAAATGGGAGGAAGGAGGGAGGGAAGGAGGGAAGAAAGAAAGGACCAAAACAAAACAACAAAAAGAAAAACCTTACAAGGTAATGGAGAAGCCAAGATAGAAAAGAAGGGACCTGGGTTCTGTTTCTAGCTTGATAAGGAGAACTTGAGCAAGACACTCCCCTTCCCTAGGACTCAGTTTCCCTGTCTGTAATATAGATAGGATCAAAGGATGACAAATCCACAAAAAAAAAAAAAAAAAAAAGCAACCTCCTACTCTGAGTGCATGGCAGACATCTCTAATGGATTATGGTACTCTCTCCCGGCAAGCCAGACTGGCCTTCAAAATCCTTCTCAACAGGACTCCAAGGAGCCACTATCAGTTAATGGGAGGCAGTCAGCACTCAGGATGAAGCCTGCTGGCCATTCCTAACACTAGCTAGTGGGTTATCATTTTGGGGATTATCACTTTTCTGCTCTGTTGGTGAAATCTTCATGCAGCTCCAATTTACTTTTCTCTTATTATGAGTGAAGTTGAGCATCTTTTCATATGTTTATGGGCCCAGTGGATTTTAAGCTCCTTCTTAGGGGGATGACTTCATCATTTCTGTACCCCCTCCCCAGAGCCTCCCCAAAGGCCTCGCTACAGAGCAGGTTTTCAGTCAAGATTTGTAAACCCAAGAAATCTTTGCATGAATGTGTGGATAAGTCATTGAATACATGGTCATGCTGTTGGAGCTATAAGTCTTCAATTAGATATGATTCTTCCCTCAAGCAGCATAAGATAGGATAAGCTTACAGGGCAGATATAAAAGTACATATATGTATGTTCAAAGATTACATGCCATATGCTAAGAGTGAATGATTACTTGCCTTAGGCTGAAAAGTCAAGAAATTTACATGAAATACCGTGTTCATCCCCAGAAAGGGAAGAACGAATCCCATAGCTCTTTTCCATAGTTTCTTGTTCATTTAAAGAGTGGTTCGGAGCTGGTATGATTAAGTGGTTTCCATAGAACTAGAAGCAATTCAGAAGGACAAAATAAGACCCCAGCATGTGAGTTCCTCAGGCTCCTTCCACCTTCATTTCTCCTCAGAATCCACCCAGAACTCAGATCCTATGGCAGAGTAAACTGTCATTAGCTAGGGTTTGAAACCTGAGTTTCTTTGTTACTTTGTTGTTTCTCTGTGTTCTCACATCAAAATACTGTGAGCCACAGCAAAGCATATTTGATCATTTGCTAGTGTTATGAATTGTATGGAATTCCATTCTCCAGCAGCACATTTGCCAACTGTTTGCTTTATGCTATCTCCAAAGAGCAGCCCCTGCTAGACAGGCAGAGGGTGAGAACAGTTGTCAGCAAGAACAGAGCAGAACTTCCATGGTGTGCTCTTACCTGAAGTGACTTATCTAACAGCTGTGCTAGAACTGAACCATGGTCCCTAAAGGAAAGCCTACCTGAAAAGACCCATGACACACTTCACCTGTTTATGAGCCTCCCCCTTCCTCCTTAGACAATGAGAGCTGCCCCCACAATCACAGCCCAGAATATAAGATCACATCAAGCCAGGGGCTTGGTCAGCTGTGACAGCCACCTAAAGAGCAGGGAATCAGAGACGGGACAGGAAAAGAAGAAAGAGAAAGTAAGTCTGAAATTCAGGTTAGAATCCTGGTTCCAGACCCTCTATAACTAAAAATAACTAATGAATATTGCCAGGGACCTAAAAAAATAATGTGAGTGGGGACTCAGTATTTTAAACCGTTCTGTTGATAGAGATTAGCTGTTTAAAATAAGGATACTTGGAAAATTAAGATACTTGCAAGCTTCCCATTGTTGGTTCTTTTCTTTTCTGTCGTTACTTTTGGGGGGGTGTGTATGTGTTAAAATGGTAGGTCAAGAAGAAACAACTTTAACATATGTTCAACATTTTACAGTCTGTTTAATACATTTTTGTCTGTTGTGTCACTTCCTCCTCTGAACACCCCTTGTGTTATTTCCATCTCTACTACTCACCCATTTTATAGACAGAGAGGAGCCAGAAGAGGTTGAATGACTTGCTCAAGGTCACATACTTCATAAAGAGCCCAGACTTTGACTCAGGTCTTCTGAACCCCAAACTGGAGCTCTTTCCAGGATTGGTTTCTTAGCTTTTTGTAAAATTGGCCTCAGGGAAGAAATTCTGGCACTGAGAAGTGCCAAAAAAGAAGCATTATCTTCACTTTCAGCAATAGAACCACTCTAAAATTGTTTTGTGATGATCTGAAGCCATAGCAACTGTGCTGGATCCAAACAGGGTTAAGTGAGTAATCCATACCTCCGGATAATCAACCTGGTGATTATGCCACAGGGCAACGGGTCCACTGCAAGGCAGTTCATCTACAAGTTAGAACTGGAACCACTCTTGAAGATTTGCCACTTACCTAGAGATAAACTTGCTAGGTCACAATTCATAAACCACAACATGACAACACACAGTTCCATTAAGGATTTATTTTGTTCTCTCACATGATCATAGAACCTTCACAGGAAGAACTTATCAGTTCCAGCCCATTTATTATCATGTTTTTGTTATCAGTGATTATCCCCATGGAAATATGGAAATATTGAAGACTCTAGCTTTCTGTGATGAAATATAAGGTTGGTAAGATGTACTTCATTCATGCAAGTAAAGAAAAATTTATTAAGCACGTACTATGTGCCAGTTACTTTAGTTACCTGATGCCTGCAATTAAAGAGACCTCTTAACTAAGAAAGAAATTTGCTTTGAGAATAAATAGGCTATCCGCAAAATAGGTAATATTTTTATTAATTATTTTACATAGTATTTAGTCACACATCATGGCTTACATGTAACAGAAAATTTATAAATATCTCAAACTCTTAAAAATAACTGCTTCTTTAAACATTCCCTTATCAAAGACTCCTTCCCCCAGTCTTTACCTGTTTTCAGATAAAAGCTTTTCTGCAGAGTCACACAGAAATAATATGAAACCTCTTTGGAAGTACACATCTATTATTTCCGGATTGGATTTTCCAAAGCCCAAATAAAGAACAGAAGTGGTTGATATTGTCAGAGTCAGAATCATAGTCCTGTATCAAAACTCAAATGAATTTTCCACAAAGAAAATTATTCATTGAAAAAGGATGTGTCCTGAGTTTTCTACCATACTCAAGTTACCAAATTAATCAGTGAAGCTCTTTAACAGAAGGGAAAATAAACCTAAAAGTCAAAGTTAGAGATAAATATACCCAATGTTTTAACCCTGATTTCTGTTCACTTTTTGGCCTCAGATCAAGTAGAGTCATTTATCTTACACTAGTGGTAAATAAAGTTTTTCAGATAAGGGAAATTTGCAAAAAAACTGAAGTTTATCTCTTTCTTTTTCATTTTATCCAATTTTATGTTTTGATAAACATCCTTAAAAATCTATTGCATTGCTCTGTCAGTGTAAGGAAAGTATATGATACAACATTTAGTCTCTTCCTGATGCATAGGGCACTGCTTCTTAAACGCAATATCCACAGCTAAGCAGCAGTGGGTCTAGAGGATTCAAAGCCACTAAATTAACATGAAGCAAGTCTTCTTGTACATCTATTATACTAGAGAATATGTAGGAGAAATGTGTGAACTTCAGTACTCTTAAAAGATTTTGTCATGGGACACCTGGGTGGCTCAGTTGGTTAAGCGTCTGCCTTCAGCTCAGGTCATGATCCCAGGGTCCTGGGATTGAGTACCACATCGGGCTCCCTGCTCAGTGGGCAGTCTGCTTCTCCCTCTGCCTGCCACTCCCGCTGCTTGTGTTCTCTCTCTCTCTCTCTCTCTCTCTATCACAAATATATGAATAAAATCTTTAAAAAAAAGAAAATGGTTTTAAAAAAAGGTTTTGTCACATCACACATACAGAAATATTAACAAAATCTTTTCTATGTAAATCAATTTTGATCCTTTTTCTTTTTAGGCAAATGCCTAGAAAGTAGAAATTTTTATGCTCAGTAAGTGATTGGAAAATATGCAACGTTTTTGTTATTGGAGAATCTTGTGGTATTGGCATTGCAGTTACGTTAAAACAAAAAGAGTGTGATGGATTTATCAGAGGCAGTGTGAATTGCATTGGCCTGCTTGGCCAGGTCTCATCTGTAGGAGCAGAAAATCTGGAGAGTTGGATTTTTCAGCAAGACCAAGAAAGCCCAGGCAGCTACATTTTTTTAAAACTAGAGTGTCACATTAGAATATGTGTGCGTTGGCGGGGGGGGGGGTGGGTATTGTTATTAGTTGTTTTGTTTTTTACTTCACATTAGGGGAAAGTCCTAGAAATCTGTTTGATTTCTTATTGCAACTGGGACCAACCATTTCTTTACAATATGGGGCCAATAATGTACAGGCAAAAACACCAACAATCAATCTTTCGGGGTCATTCATTATTTGTCATTTTAAGGGTAACAATTTTTGAATTATATTTTCACTCAGAGACATGGATGTTTCTAGCTAGAGGGTAAGAAAGAATACAATGCCAGTGTTAAGTAGAGAAGGAGCCTGCTATGAAAACTGAGCAAGGATCAACAGAGCGATGGGAGGACAACCAGCAATGTGGAGTCCTGGGAACAAGAGAACAGAATTGGGATTAGTTCATGGCATCAATCAGATGAGGACTGCAAAGACACTATTGGGGATTTCTGGTCCAGCATGTAAGAAGCTTGGAAGTCATCACTTTCTCCTAATGGCAAATTAAAACCTGGACAAACTGAAAAATCAGTAATTCTTTTTAGATCCATAAAATAAGTGAGGTCACAGGGCCCTGGCTTCAAAATTGGAGAGACAGGTGACTACAGAGAACCATAATTTACTGGATCAGAGGCCCATATGCACAAATCTTTACAGGAACCAGTGGCAAGGTAGGGAACCTGAACCATAATTGACAAATTGTTGGAGATCCCCATACTTCTGTATTTTGTTTTACCTCCAAGAGCTCTACTATATCCTCAAAGTGAATATTGGAGAAAAATCTAATGCTTCTGGCAGGGGCAGGGGGAAAGGAACACTTTGAAATATGCCAGAGCACTCTGTTCTTCTTAACAAGGTCTGCCCTCAGGAGAAACTCTTTAACATGAGCCTAACCTGCTGGGGTTTTATCAGACCCTAACTGACCTGGAGGAAGGTAAATGCCCAACTGTACCCCCCCCCCAGCTTTCTATATAGGAAAAAGGAAATACCTAACTCCAGCCCACTCTTGCAATCATGTCCCACCGAAGTAGGAGTGGGGGTGGCAGAGACTGAGAAGCATGAGTGAAGCTCATGAACCAGAGGCATAGGCTCATTAAAAGACTGAGACCTAATCATAGTAGTATAGAATGCTTCCCCTCTTCCAGAACCTTACCACCACATTACTAAAGGCCTATTTATAGCAGTTTCTTTTATTCGGTGCATCATGTCTGGCTATCAAGAAAAAGTACAAGACATACTAAGAGGCAAAAAAAAAAAAAAGCTGACACAGACCCCCCCCAAACCAAAAATCAGTCAAACAAACAAACAAAAACACACCATAAAACAGTTCAAAGAGAACAAACATTAAAACGAGACACTGATATGGCAAGAGTGTTGGAATTACCAAACCAGGAGTTTAAAACAATGATGAATTTCCTAAGGGCTGTAATGGATAAAGTAGACAGCATGCAAGAGAAGATGGGCAATGTATGCAGATTGAAGGAAATTCTAAGAAAGAATAAAAAAATGCTAGAGATCAAAAACTACAACAGAAATGAAAAACATCCTTGATGGACTTATTAGGAGACTACATATGGCTGAAGAATCACTGAGCTTGAAGATATCTCAACAGAAACCTCTCAAACTGAAAAGAAAAAAGACCGAAAAAAATAGAACAGTATATTCAAAAACTGTGGGACAACTACAAAGGCAGCCACATATGTGTAATGAGTATACCAGAAGCAGAAGAAAGAAAGGAAGAGAAGAAATATTTGAAATAATAATGACCGAAAATTTCTCCAAAATTAATTTCGAACACCAAACCACAGATCTAGGAAGCCTAGAGAATATCAAGTAGGAAATGACTGAAAAACTGCATCTAGACATATCATTTTCAAACTGTAGATAATCAAAGATAGAGAACAAAATCCTGAAAGAAGACAGAGGGGGAAAAACTTTTTACCAACAGAGGAGCAAAAGTAAGAATTACATCCAATTTCTCTTCAGAAACCATGCAAGCAAGAACAGAGTGGAGTGACACATTTAAAGTTTTGAGAGAACAAAAGCCACCAACTTAGAATTTTGGGCCCTGCAAAATTACCCTTCAAAACTGGAGGAGAAATAAAGACTTGCTTAGACAAACAAAAACTGAGGGAATTTGTTGTCAATAGATGTGCCTTGCAAGAAAGGTTAAAAGAAGTTCTTTAGAAAAAATGAAAGTGATATGGGTCAGAAACTTGGATGTACATAAATAAAGGAAAAGTGTTGAAGAAGGAATTAGTGAAGGTAAAAGAAAAACTTTTATTTCTCTTATTCGTAATTGATGTAATGGATAACAGTTTGTTCAAAATAATAGCAACAATGTATTTGATTTTGTATGCTTATGTATATATATTCATATATGTGTATGTATATATGCTTATATGTGTGTATATATATATATTTATATATGCCATTAATATGCCTATGTATAAATGAAAAGAATGACAGCAATGATACAAGGGAGGGGGGAATTAGAATTATTTTGTTATTGTAAACTATACTACCAAGATGAGATGGTATAGTGTTATTTGAAAGTGGATTTGGGTTAGTTGTAAATGTATATTGAAAATCTAGACCAACTGCTCAAAAAAGTGAAAAAAAGAAGTACAATTGATATACTAAGAAAGGAGAGAAAATGGAATATAAAATGCTCAATTAAAATGACAAAAGGCAAAAAAAGTGGAAGACAAAAATAGGAACAAAAACAAAGGCAACAAATAGAAAACAGTAACAAATATGGTAGATATTAATCCAACTATATCAGTAATCAGTTTGAATGTCAATGGTTTAAATGCACCAGTTAAAGAAAGAGATTGTCAAACAGGATCAAAAAACAAGACCCAACTATATGTTGTCTGTAAGAAACCCACATTAAGTATAAAGACACATATAGATTTAAAAGTAAAAGAATGGAGAAAGGTATATCATGCTAACACTAATAAAAAGAGAGTGGGAATAGTTATATTAACTTCAAATGGAGCCGACTTCACAGCAAGGGTAGTTATCAGAAATAAAGAAGCACATCACATAATGATAAAAGGGTCAATTCTCCATGAAGACATCCTTAATCCTTAAACTGTGTGCATATAACAACAGTGTCAAAGTACTTAAGGCAAAACCTGATAGAAGTGCAAGGAAAAAAAATGAATCCACTATTGTAGTTAGAGACTTCAACATTTCTCTGTCAGAAATGGACAAATCCAGCAGACAGAAAATCAGTAAGGACATAGTTGAACTCAAAAATACCATCATTCAACTGGATATAATGGTCATCTATAGACTACTTCATCCCAAGATAGCAGAATACATATTCTTCTTGAGTTCACATGGAACATTCACCAAGATAGATAACATTCTGGATTATAAAGGACACCTTAACAAATTTAACAGAATAGAAATCACACAGTATCTGCTCTCAGACCACAGTTGAATTAAGGTAGAAATCAGTAACAAAAAGATAACTGGAAAATCCCAAAATACTTGGAGATTGAACAGCACACTTCTATATAATACATGAGTCAGAGAAGAAATCACAAGAGAAATTTAACAATACCTTGAACTAAATGAAATGAAAATACAACATCAAATTGTGTGGAATGCAGCAAAAGTAGAGCTTAGAAGAAAATGTATAGCATTGAATGCAATATTAGAAAAGAAGAAAGAACTAAAATCAGTCATCTAAGCTTCTACATTAAGAAACTAGAAAAAGAAGAGCAAATTAAATCCAAAGTAAGCAGAAGGAAAGAAATAAAAATTAGAGAAGTAATCAATGAGATTGAAAATAGGAAATCAATAGAGAAAAACTAATGAAACCAAAAACTGGTTCTATGAAAAGATCCATAAAATCAATAAGCCTGTAGCCCATCTAACGAAGAAAAAAAGAGAGAGGACACAAATTATTAATATCAGAAATGGAAAGAGGAGACTTACTACAGACCCTATGAATATTAAAAGGAAATAAAGGAATACTACACACAACTCTATTCCCATGAATTTAATAACCTAGATGAGATAAATGGGTCAATTCCTTGAGGGACACAATCTGCCAAAACTTAAGAAGAAGAAATAGACAATTTGAATAAGCCTATATCTCTTAAAGAAATCAATAATTAATAACCTTTTAAAACAATGGGCCCAGGTGGGTTCACTGGAATTTCATCAAACATTTAAGGAAGAAATTACACCAGTTTTCCACAATCTCTTTCAGAAGGTAGAAACAGAGGGAATACTTCTTAACTCATTCTATGAAGTCAGCATTCCCCTACTAACAAAAACAGGTGAAGGCATTACAAGAAAACTACAGAACAATCTCTCTCATTAATATAAATGCAAAAGTCCTCAATACTTGTCGATTTTTGCTTTTGTTGCTTGTGCTTTTGGTGTTATATCCATAAAATCATTGTCAAGACCAATGTCATGAATTTTCCCTGTTTTCTTCCAAAAGTTTCATAGTTTCAGATCTTACATTTAAGTATTTAATACATTTGGAGTTAATTTTTATTTATGGTATAAGGATCCAGATTCTTTTTTTTTTATTTTTTATTGTTATGTAAATCACCATATATTACATCATTAGTTTTTGATGCAGTGTTCCATGATTCATTGTTTGTTCATAACACCCAGTACTCCATGCAGAACGTGCCCTCCTCAATACCCATCACCAGGCTAACCCATCCCCCTACCCCCCTCCCCTCTAGAACCCTCAGTTTGTTTTTCAGAGTCCATCATCTCTCATGGTTCGTCTCCCCCTCTGACATACTCCCCTTTTCTTCCTCTCCTGTTATCTTCTTCTTTCTCTTTTTTCTTAAAATATGTTCCATTATTTGTTTCAGAAGTACAGATCTGTGATTCAACAGTCTTGCACAATTCACAGCGCTCACCGTAGCACATACCCTCCCCAATGTCTATCACCCAGCCACCCCATCCCTCCCACCCCCAACCACTCCAGTAACACTCAGTTTGTTTCCTGAGATTAAGAATTCCTCATATCAGTGAGGTCATGTGATACATGTCTTTCTCTGATTGACTTATTTCACTCAGCATAACACCCTCCAGTTCCATCCACGTCGTTGCAAATGGCAAGATCTCATTCCTTTTGATGGCTGCATAATATTCCACTGTGTATATATACCACTTCTTCTTTATCCATTCATCTGTCAATGGGCATCTTGAATCTTTCCACAGTTTGGCTATTGTGGACATTGATGCTATAAACATTGGGGTACACGTACCCCTTCGGGTCCCTACATTTGTATCTTTGGGGTAAATACCCAGTAGTGCAATTGCTGGATC
>NW_027397121.1:1542305-1650927 GCF_003265705.2 Callorhinus ursinus
GTCTCTGTGGATAGGTCTGTTGCCAATCTAATGTTTCTACCATTGTAGGTTACATATCTCTTCTCCCGAGCTGCTTTCAGGATTTTCTCTTTGTCTCTGAGACTCGTAAGTTTTACTATGAGATGTCGGGGTGTTGACCTATTATTATTGATTTTGAGAGGGGTTCTCTGTGCCTCCTGGATTTTAATGCCTGTTTCCTTCCTCACATTAGGGTAATTCTCTGCTATAATTTGCTCCAATATACCTTCTGCCCCTCTCTCTCTCTCTTCTTCTTCTGGGATCCCAATTATTCTAATGTTGTTTCGTCTTCTCGTATCACTTATCTCTCGAATTCTGCCCTCGTGATCCTGTAGTTGTTTCTCTCTCTTTTTCTCAGCCTCTTTATTTTCCATCATTTGGTCTTCTATATCGCTGATTCTCTCTTCTGCCTCATTTATCCTAGCAGTTAGTGCCCCCATTTTGGATTGCACCTCATCAATAGCCTTTTTGATTTCGATTTGGTTAGATTTTAGTTCTTTTATTTCTCCAGAAAGGGTTTCTCTAATAACTTCCACGCTTTTTTCAAGCCCAGCTAGTATCTTTAAAGTCATGATTCTGAACTCTAGGTCCGACATCGTACTAATGTCCGTATTGAGTAGGTCCCTGGCTGACGGTACTACCTCTTTTTCTTTTTGCTGAGGTGATTTCTTTCGTCTTGTCATTTTGTCCAGAGGAGAATAAATGAATGAGAGAACAAAATGCTAACAGGTTTACAACGTCCCCAGCAAATATAGTGTATACAAATCAGAAAAGACCTGAAACCAGGGGAAAAGAAAGGGAAAGAAAGAAAAAAGAAAGAGAAAAAAAAAGGATAAAAACAAAAACAGAACAATACAAAAAAAGCAGAATGTGATCAAATATGATCAGGCTAGTGCATAGATCAGTGCCACACACTAGATTTTGGGCGTATTTTGGTCTGTTAGAAAAAAGTGCCTCCTAAAATTTTAAAGGAAGAAAGACATATATGTACAAAATAAGGGTTGATACAATGAAGGGATGGAAGACGACTGTAAAGATGAAAATTATAAAAGATTTTATAAAAGGACTTGGTAAGATAAGTTGTTTGAAAAAGGAAAGAAGATTTAAGAAAAAAAAAAGGAAAAAGGGAGAGAATGTGATCAGGCAGGAGACTAGAACAAAGCCATACACTAGTGATTTAGGGTATATTTTGATCTGTTAGAAGAAACTGTACCCCAAAATTTTAAAGAGAGAACAACTTATATATATATGCCAAAAATAAGGGTAACTACTATGAAGGGATAAAATATGACTCTAAAAATGAAAAATAAAAAATGTTTTTTTTTAAATAGGGATTGATAAGATGTTGGTTGAAAAAGGGAAAAAGAAAAATAAAAAAAAAAACAGTCAACAAAAATTAACTTTGATGAAATAATGGATCATGGTAAAAAAAAAAAAAAAAAATCCATGAATCTATGTGCAGTATTCCCCTAGCGCTGGAGTTCTCCCGTTCTCCTTGATCGATCAACTTGGTCTTGGCTTGCTGGCTGTTTGTGCTGATCTTCTGGGGGAAGGGCCTGTTGCTGTGGTTTCCAAATGTCTTTGCCGGAGGCGGAATTGCCCCGCCCTTGTCGGTCCGGGCTAAGGAAGCTGCTCCGGTTTGTTCTCTGGAGCTTTTGTTCCCTGCAAGCTCTCGGTACAGCTTTGGAGGACCAGGGCAGAAATGGTGGCCTCCCAATCTCCACCCGGAGGAGCTGAGAACTCGGGGCCCCGCTCCTCAGTGTGTCCCCAGAGAAAAGCAGTCACTCCCATGTCCCCGGTCTCCGGCTGCACTCCGTGCTCACCCGGCCTATGATCGAGCGTTGCTATCTCTGGCACCCGACCCCACGCGGAGTCTCCAAACCCAGCAGATCCCTGCAGTGCGTTCCCGCACCGCTCCTCCCCGGGAAGGAAGGGGAGTCTCCCCAGATCTGCTGCTTGTTGGGTCCCTGCTGGGGGAGCTGTGCCCCGACTGGGCCGCAGATCACAGTTTATGGCAACCCCGAGCTGAGAGCCCGCGACTCTGCTCCGTCTCTGCAGCCGGCTTCCCCGCTCTGATATCTGGGAGCTCTGGCGCACTCAGGCACCCCCGGTCTCTCCGTGACCCCAAGG
Organism: Callorhinus ursinus; assembly: GCF_003265705.2. Classification (NCBI taxonomy): domain Eukaryota; kingdom Metazoa; phylum Chordata; class Mammalia; order Carnivora; family Otariidae; genus Callorhinus; species Callorhinus ursinus. Next base: position 1,544,454 of record NW_027397121.1, read on the forward strand.
GTCCTGAGACCACACTGTCCCGGGAGGATTCCACCCCCCGCTTAGCCACTGCAGCGATGTCCCTCCGCCGAGCCAACTTCTAAAAGGTCCGATTTTGTGCTCCGCGGCTCTAGCACTTGCCAGAAGCGGCCGGCGGAGACCCCTCCCCCGCCATCTATCCTCCCGAATATCGCCTCGGATTCACTTCTCCGCACGCCCTACCTTCCAGTAAGTGGTCGCTTCTCTGTTCAGAGAGTTGTTGCTACTCTCCTGTTCGATCTCCTGTTGAGTTCGTAGGTGTTCAGAATGGTTTGATCCCTATTCAGCTGAATTCCTGAGACCAGACGAAATCTAGGTCTCCTACTCCTCTGCCATCTTGCTCCGCTCCCCTTTCCCAAGACTATTTAGCGCAGAGACTGTTCATTCTTTCCCCATTATGTGTTCTTGATGCCAAAGATCAGTTGTCTGTATATGCATAGGTTTATTTCTGGTCTCTCTATTTTGTTCCATTGGTCTGTATGTTTATTTTTATGCCAGTACCATACTGTTTTTATTATTGTAGCTTTGTAATATATTTTGAAATCAGAAAATGTAATGCCTCCAGCTGTGTTCCTCTTTCTCAGGATTGCTTTGGCTTTTGGGTCTTTTATGGTTCCATAGGAATTTTAGGATTTTTTTTTCTTTCTGTAAAAAATATCATTGTTTTTGATAGGAATTACAATGAATCTGTAGATTGCTTTGGGTAGCATGGACATTTTAACAATATTAAGGCTTCCAATCCATGAACAGAGGATGTCTTTCCATTTGTTTCTGGGTTTGTTTGTTTGTTTTTTTCATTTTCTTTTATCAATGTAATGTAGTTTTGGTGTAAAAATATTTCAACTCCCAGCCCTTTCTGGCTTGCCAGGTCTCTGTGGATAGGTGATCACCAAGACAGCATGGTACTGGCACAAAAACAGACATATAGACCAATGGAACAGAATAGAGAGCCCAGATTTGGACCCTCAACTCTATGGTCAAATAATCTTCAACAGGGAGCCTGGGTGGCTCAGTTGGTTAAGCAACTGCCTTCGGCTCAGGTCATGATCCTGGAGTCCCGGGATCGAGTCCCGCATCGGGCTCCCTGCTTGGCGGGGAGTCTGCTTCTCCCTCTGACCCTCTCCCCTCTCATGCTCTCTCTCTATCTCATTCTCTCTCTCAAATAAATAAATAAAATCTTAAAAAAAAGAAATAAGCTAATTTAAAAAAATAATAATCTTCAACAAAGCAGGAAAAAATATGCAATAGAAAAAAAAAAGACAGTCTCTTCAATAAATGGTGCTGGGAAAATTGGACAGCCACATGCAGAAGAATGAAACTCGACCATTCTCTAACACCATACACAAAGATAAACTCAAAATGGATGAAAGCCCTCAATGTGAGACAGGAATCCATTAAAATCCTAGAGGAGAACATAGGCAGTAACCTCTTTGACATCAGCCACAGCAACTTCTTTCAAGATACATCTCCAAAGGCTAGTGAAACAAAAGCAAAAATGAACTTTTGGGACTTTATCAAGATAAAAACTTCCACACAGCAAAGGAAACAGTCAACAAAACAAAGAGGACACCCACAGAATGGGAGAAGATATTTGCAAATGACACTATAGATAAAGGGCTGGTATCCAAGATCTATAAAGAACTTCTCAAACTCAACACCCACAAAACAAATAATCAAGTCAAAAAATGGGCAGAAGATATGAACAGACACTTCTCTGAAGAAGACATACAAATGGCTAAGAGACACGTGAAAAAATGTTCATCATCATTAGCCATCAGGGAAATTCAAATCAAAACCACATTGAGATACTACCTTACACCAGTTAGAATGGCAAAAAAATTGACAAGGCAAGAAACAACAAATGTTAGAGAGGTTGTGGAGAAAGGGAACCCTCTTACACTGTTGGTGGGAATGCAAATTGGTACAGCCACTTTGGAAAACAGTGTGGAGCTTCCTCAAAAAATTAAAAATAGAGTTACCCTGTGACCCAGCAATTGCACTCCTGGGTATTTACCCCAAAGACACAGATGTAGTGAAAAGAAGGACCATATGCACCCCAATGTTCATAGCAGCAATGTCCACAATAGCCAAACTGTGGAAAGAGCCGAGATGCCCTTCAACAGATGAATGGATAAGATGTGGTCCATATAAACAATGGAATATTACTCAGCCATCAGAAAGGATGAATACCCAACTTTTACATCAACATGGATGGGACTGGAGGAGATTATGCTAAGTGAAATAAGTCAAGCAGAGAAAGTCAATTATATGGTTTCACTTATTTGTGGAACATCAGGAATAGCATGGAGGACATTAGGAGAAGGAAGGGAAAAATGAAGGGGGGATATCGGAGGGAGAGATGAACCATGAGAGACTATGGACTCTGAGAAACAAACTGAGGGTTTTAGAAGGGGGGGGCTGGGGGGATGGGTTAGCCCAGTGATGGGTATTAAGGAGGGCATGTACTGCATGGAGCACTGGGTGTTATACGAAAACAATGAATTGTGGATCACTACATCAAAAACTAATGAAGTACTGTATGGTGACTAACATAACATAATAAAATTTAAAAAAATATTTCAAAATATATTTCAACTCCTTGGTGAAATTTATTTCTAAGTATTTTATTCTTTTTAATACTATGGAAAATGGAGTTGTTTTCTTAATTTCCTTTTTGGTAGGTTTGTTATTAGTTGCTATAGTTTGATTTTCTACCCTACAACTTTACTGAATTCATTCATTAGTTTTAACAGATTTTTTTGTGGAGTGTTAAGGTTTTCTACATCATATGATTGGCAAACAGAGAAAATTTTACTTCTTTTTTTCTGATTTGGATTTTATTTATTTCTCTTTATTGCCTAATTGCTCTGGCTAGGATTTCCAGTCTATGTTGAATAGAAGTGGCAAGAGTGGACATCCTTGTTTTGTCCCTGATATTAGAGGAAAGCATTTCAGTTTTTCACCATTAAATATGATTTTAACTGTGGGTTTGTCATATATGACCTTTAGTATGCTGAGGTACATTCCTTCTATATGGAGCTTATTGAACAGTTTTACCATAAAAGGATGTTGAATTTTGTTAAATGCTTTTTCTCTTTTGAAGTAATCATATGATTTTTATCCTTTATTCTGTTAACGTGGTGTATCACATTTATTTATTTGCGCATTTTGAACCATCCTTGCATCCCATGAATAAGTATCACTTGTTCATGATATATGGTCATTTTAATGTACTGTTGAATTTGATTTGCTAGAATTTTGTTCAGGATTTTTGCATCTGTGTTCATCACAAATATTGGCCTGTGATTTTCTTTTCTTGTACGGTCTTTGACTGGTTTTCATATCAGAGTACTGTTGGCTTCATAAATGAGTTTGGAAGTTTTCCCTTTTATCAAACATCTGTCCAGTAAAGAAAACAATCAAATAAATGGAAAAGCAACCAGTGGAATGGGAGAAAATATTTGCAAACTATATATTTGATTGGGGAGAGAGGTTAATTTCTGCAATATATAAGGAACATCTGCAACTCAATAGCAATAAATAAATAACCTGATTTTAAAATGGGCTGAAGACTTGGATAGGCATTTCTCCAAGGAAGACATACAAATGGCCAACAAGTATATGAAAATGTGCTCAATATCACTAATCATCGTAGAAATGCAAATCTAAACCACAATGAGATATCACCTCACATCTGTTAAAATGGCTATTATCAGAAAAAAACAAAAGGTGACAGATGTTAGCAAGGATGTGAGAAATTGGAACCCTTGTGCACTGTTGGCAGGAATGTGAAATGGTGCAGCCACTATGGAAAACAGTATGGATGTTTCTCAAAAAATTAAAAATAGAATTATCATATCATTCATCAATGTCACTCCTGAGTATATATCCAAAAGAATTGAAATCAGCATCTCAGAGATATATCCACACTCCCATGTTTATTGTAGCATTATTCATAATAGCCATGATATGGAAACAAATCAAATGTCTATTAACAGAAAACAGATAAAGAAAATGTGGCATATACATATAATGGAATATTATTCAGCCTATAAAAGGAAGAAATCCTATTTTCAAGAATATGAATGCACTTGGAAAACATTATACTAAGTGAAATAAGTCAGTCACAGAAGGACAAACACTCCATGATTTCATTCATATGAAATATTAAAATAGTCAAACTCAGAGACCAGAAGCAGAGACTGGAATGGTGGTTTCCAGGGCATATGGGGAGGGAGAAATGGGGGTTGTGTTCAATGGGTTTAAGTTACATTTATACAAGATGAATAATTTCTAGAGATCTACTATATAACATAGTGCCTATACCTGACAACATAGTGTTGTACACTTAAAAACTTTAGAGACCAGATTTCATGCTAATTGTCCTTCCCCCCAACACACAAGCAAGAGGACATAAGAAATCTTTTGGAAATGATGGGTATGTTTATTACCTCAATTGTTGTAATTGTATCACAGGTGTGTGCATATGTCCAAACTCATCAAAATACATATATTAAATATGTGCAGTATTTTGTATAGTAAGTATACCTTAATAAGCTGAAAATTTTTTCAAAAAAATCATTACCCAAATGTTAGCAAATTGAATCCAACAATGTATAAAATGAATAATACACCACAACCAACTAAGATTGTTTCCAAGTATACAAGGCAGTTTCAACATTCAAAAACCATCTAAAATAATCCATCAACAGCCCCCCCCCGTTTTATGATCATACCAACAAATGCAGAAAAAGCATTTAACAAAATCCAACACCTATTCATGTTAAAAACTCTCAGCAAACAAGGAATAGAGGGAAACTTCCTCAACTAAATAAAGAATATCTGGAAAAAGAACCCTTTAGATAACATCATATTTAGTGGTGATAAACTCAATGTTTCCCCACTAAGATCAGATACAAGGCAAGGTCCCTTCTCACCACTGTTTTTCAACATTGTACAGAAAGTCCTAGTTGATGCAATAAGATAAGAAAGTAAAAGGTATACAAACTGGGAAGGAAGACATAAAACTCTTTGTTTACAGGTGACATGATTGTCTACATAGAAAATTTAAAAAGAATCAACAAAATAACTTCTGGAACTAATAATAGATTATAACAATGTTGCAGGATACAAAATTAACATTCAAAAGTCACTTTCCCATATATCAGCAATGAACAAGTGAAATTTGGCATTAAAAACACAATACCTAAATTAGCATCCAAACAAAAGAGAATACTTAGTTATAAATCTAATAAACTATGCACAAGATCTATATGAAGAAAACTATAAAATTCCAATGAAAGAAATCAATGAACTAAATAAATGGAGAGATATTCTATGTTCATGGGTAGGAACACTCAATATTGTCCAGGTGTCAGTATTCCAAACTTATCTATAGATTCAATGCAATCCCAATCAAAATCCCAAAATTGTATTTTGTGGATATGGATAAACTAATTCTAAAGTTTATATGGAGAGGTAAAAGACCCAAAATAGCCAACATAATGTTGAAGGAGAAGAACAAAGTTGGAAGACACACAACCCAACATCAAGACTTTCTATAAAGCTATAGTAATCAAGACAGTGTGGTATTAGCAAAATAATAGATAAATGGAAAAGAACAGAGAACCCAGAAATAAACCCACTTAAATATAGTCAACTGATGTTTGACAAAGGAACAAAGATAATACATTGGGGAAAAGATAGTCTTTTCAACATGCTGCTGCCATGGTGCTGGAACACCTAGACATAGATGTGAAAAAGTGAATCTAGACACAAATTGTACACCTTTCATATGAAATAACTCAAGATGGATCACAGATTTAAAATTAAAACAAATAAAAAACTATAAACTCCTAGAAGATAACATGGAGGAAATCTGGATGACTAGATTTTGGTGATGATTTTTAGATACAACATCAAAGGAATAATCTATGAAAGAAAGAATTAATAAACTGAAATTTTTTAAAATTAAAAACTTCTGCTTTCACAAAGACACTGTCAAGAGAATTTTTAAAAGCCACAAACTGGTGGGGCACCTGGGTGGCTCAGTCAGTTAAGCAGCCAACTCTTGATATCAGCTCAGGTCATGATCTCAAGGTCATAGGATTGAGCCCTGCTTTGGGATCCATGTTCAGCATGGGCTCTGCTTAAGATTCTCTCTTTCCCTCCACCTCTGCCCCTCCCCTGCTTGCACTCACTCTCTCTAAGATAAATAAATAAAATCTTTTGAAGCAGACAGCCTGCAGATAATGTAATAAGATGGAAATGTAAAGAGAGAGATGGAGACCTTAAGAAAGAATAAAAAAAGAAGTGCTAGAAATTAAAAACACTAACAAAAATGAAGAATTCATTTGATGGATTTAGTAGATTGAGCATGGCTGAGTAAAGAGTCAGTGAGTTCGAAGATATGTCAATAAAACTTACCAAACTAAAATGGTAAGGAGAAAAAAGTGAAAAAATCATAACAGAATATCCAAGAACTGTAGAACAATTACAAAAGGTATAACAGGAATAGCAGAAGAAGAAAGAGAAAAAGGAACAAAAGAAATAGCTGAAGTCATAATAACTGAGAATTTTACTAAATTAATGACAGACCCCAAACCACAGATACAGGAAGCTCAGAGAACATTAAGTATCATAAATACCAAAAAAAATCTTCACCTAGGTATATCATATTCAAACTACAGAAAGTCAAAGAGAAAGAGAAAATCTTTAAAGAACACAGATCGGGGGAAAAACACCTTACCTATAGAAAAACAAAGATAAGAATTACATCGGATTTCTCTTCAGAAACCATACAAGTGAGAAAAGAATGGAGTGAAATATTCAAAGTTTTGAAAAAAGACAAACCACCAACCTAGAATTCTGTATCCAGGGAATTATCCTTCAAAAGTGAAGGAGAAATAAAAACTTTCTCAGTCAAACAAAAATGGAGAAAATTTGTGGCCAGTAGACCTGCCTTGCAAGAAATACTAAAAGTTTTCAGAGAAAAAGAAAATGATATGGGTCAGAAGCCTGGATCTGAATTAAGAAAAAAAGAGAATCAGAGAACAAAATTAAGGTAAAATAAAATTTCAAATTTTTCTTATTTTTAACTGATCAAATAGATAACTGTCCAAAGTAATAATAGCAACAATGTGTCCTTAACAAAATGTCAGCAAGTCAAACCCACCAATGCATATTTATATTATACACCACAGTCATGTGGGGAACCAGAGGTACATAGGAATTTTCTGAAATATCTGCTCAATTTTTCTGTAATTCTAACACTGTTCTTAAAAATAGTCTAGCCCGGTGATGGGGAGTAAGGAGGGCATGTATTGCAATGAGCACTGGGTATTATATGCAAATAATGAATCATGGAACACTACATCAAAAACTAATGAAGTACTGTATGGTGACTAACATAACATAATAAATAGTCTATGAATTGAAAAAGAAAAAAATAAATTAAAAAGCCACAAACTGGGAGAAAATATTTGTAAAAGACACATTTGATATAAGACTGTTAGCCAGAATGCACAAAGAACATTTAAAACTTAACGATAAGAAAACAAACAACCCTATTAAAAAAATGAGCCAAAGACTTTAATAGATACCTCACCAAAACTCTTAATCTCAGGAAACAAACTGAGGGTTGCTGGAGTGGTGGGGGGTGGGAGGGATGGGGTGGCTGGGTGATAGACATTGGGAGGGTATGTGCTATGGTGAAGGCTGTGAATTGTGTGAGACTGATGAATCACAGACCTGTACCTCTGAAACAAATAATACATTATATGTTAAAAAGAAAAAGATAGTAGGAGAAGGGAAAAATGAGGGAGGGTAAATCAGAAGGGGAGATGAACCATGAGAGACTATGGACTCTGAGAAACAAATTTAGGGTTTTAGAGGGGAGGGGGATGGGGGGATGGGTTAGCCTGGTGATGGGTATTAAGGAGGGCATGTATTCCATGGAGCACTGGGTGTTATCCACAAACAATGAATCATGGATGATGTAATGTATGGTAACTAACATAACATAATAAAATAAAATTTAAAAAAAATAGACACCTCACCAAAGAAGATATACAGATGGCAAATAAGCATATGAAAGATGTCCCACATTATATATCATCAGGGAAATGCAAATTAAAACAATGAAATTTCACTATATACTTATTGGAATGACCAAAATCCAGAACACAAACAACACTAAATGCTGGGGATGATATGGAGCAAAAGCAACTCTTATTCATCGCTGGTGGGAATGCAAAATAGTACAGCTATTTTGGAAGACAGTTTGACAGTTTCTTGCAAAACTAAATATTGTCTTATCATACAACCCAGCAATTGTGCTCCTTAGTATTTACCCAAAAGAGTTGAAAACATGTCCACACAAAAACCTATACATGGATGTTTATGACAGCTTTATTTATAATTTGCCAAAACTTGGAAGCAACCAAGATGTCCTTCAGTAGGTGAATGGATAAACAAACTGTGGCACATCCAGACAATGAGATATTATGTAGTGCTAAAGTGAAATGAACTATCAAGCTATGAAAATACATGGAGAAACCTTAAATGCATATTACTAAGTGAAAGAAGCCAATCTGAAAATGTTACATGCTGTATAATTCTAACTATATGATATTCTGGAAAAGGCAAAACTTTGGAGACAGCAAAAGATCAGTGGTTTCCAGAGGTTGGGTGGAGAGAACTATAATAGGAGAACACAGATGATTTGGGGGATAATGAAACTACTGTATGTATGATACTATAATGGTGTATATATGCCACTATACATTTGTCCAAACCCATAGAATGTATAACACCAACAGCAAACCCCAAGGTAAACTAATGGATTTTGGGTGATCATGATATGTCTATATAGGGTCATCAGTTTTAACAAATGTACCATCTAGTGGGGGATGCTGATAATACAGGAGGCTGTGCATGTGTGGGGGTAGGGTCTTTGAAAAAATATCTATACTATACCTTCTGCTCAGTTTGCTGTGAAACTAAAAATGCTCTTAAAAACAGTCTATTTTAAAAGAAAGACTATTGGGTGTGGCAATGAGGAGGTGGTGGGTGACCTCAAAAGAGCAGTTTCAATGAGGTGCTGAATATAAAAACCAGACTGCAGTGAAATGAGGTGTGAAGAATAGTTGAAGACATGGAGCCAGGGAACACTGACAGCTCTTCCAGGAGTCTGCTTGTGAAGGGGAAGAAGACTCAAGTTAGTAGAGGATTCAAAAAACGGGGTCCAGGGAGGGACTTATTGTTGCCTGTATTAGGATACAGTGCTGTCACACATAAATTCTAAGTGCCATATGTGCTAGGATTCTTTGGCTTTAGGATAGAGTTGGAATTCCTTGGTGTGTCAGCAATATCAATGGCTTCATTAAAAAGTGGAATAAGTACAGGGCAATGTATTTACAATTTACTCCACTTTCTATGATTTTCTTGGTGTTTGTTCATTCCTTGGAAAGGCCATATGTATAACCCCTCAATTTAGGTGCTCAGGAAATAACCCTATCAAGACCAAGGTACATTTTTGGAGAACCTAGTTTTCCTAGAGATAAAGTAGTTCCATTGGGAGAAATACAATGACTTGAATTACTTACACATTTTCTGCCTTGGGCTGGTCTCCAGATGTGCTGGGAGGGGATGTTTACTCTCACCCTCTCCTGAAGATATTCAGGATCAGGACACCTGAGGGCCTCTAGATAGCCTGCAGCCATCACAGGTATACATTTGCTGAACACATGTGGCTTCGTGAATAGATGACCTAAAAATGACCACAGTTAAGTAAAACCTAAGATATGGAGTACCCAATCTCATCACTAGACAAGAAGGCAATAAGATGGTGCCGTGTGGGCCACAGAGACATAATGGAAAGAAAGGTCAGGCAGTCAGAGAGGAGGAAGCAAAAATAGATGGGTGGCAAACACACATAGCAGAGCCTTCCTTGGGAAGAGGTTGGTCCACATGCTGGAGACACTGCCTCAAGGAGGAAACATGGAGACTATAAAAGATACCAAGGGAAAAGAAGAACAGGAGAAAAGGAAATGAAAATAGAAGAGAGGGGTGTCACATTTCTTTTGGCATTTAAAGCACTTCCAGATTGCATCCTGAAATCTTGCTGGACCAAGAATTGCAATCTTCTGGCAAACTCAAGGCCTTAGATTTGGCATCCCTGGTGTTGTAATATCAAATCACAGCTCAATGTTAAGTTTTATTATTCAACATGAATTAAAAGGTCAAGGGGAAAAAGAGCTCTGTGGTGTTCCATTAAAGGAAAAATCTGATCATCTTAAAGCAATATGATCTTAATGGAACCTATGTTAAAAAGGGCAGTGTATAGAGGAGTATGGGCAGTAAGTGCCTGTTGATCCCTTGGAAACACATATGCATGCTGGGAAGGTACTTATGGACAGAGTTAATGCTTCTCTCCAAGTGTTTCACTTACAGGAATAGTGGGAACATCTGTCAGTAGATGGTTACCCCTGTAGGTGAAAAAAGTGATGTATTACTCTTCTTTCCTTCCCCAAAATATGTTGTTTTCTAAACCTAACCCTGTTGAATGTACAACATCTTCCACATCATCTGGGGAGCAAGAAAGGAGATCTCTCCTAATCATACTCTCGGTATCATCCTTAGATAATCTCCAGAACAGTCATCTAGTGGATTCCAGTTTGCAGTGCTTAGAGACAAGTTCATTAGGGCACATCATTGGATGTTCTGCTGTGACCAATCCAGATGCTCCTACAGAGAAGTCTGTGACCTCCTGTGTTATTGGCAGGAGCTACCATTCAGGTGTTTGGGTTGTATTTAGCCATGTTGTACAGCTCAGCCACTTGTCAGACAGCAAGCTGTTTTTACTCCATTGATCTTTCATCCATATAAAATTGCTCTTAGACCTCTTAATTTTGAACCTCAAGCTCTGAAGTTCCCTCCTCTGTCTCCTCACCTCCTCCTCCATTGGCCCTGCTATGCCAACTCCTGGTCCTTCCCTACACTTTGTTCTGTGATCCCCTTTGTCCTTCCCTGCCCCTGGTCTGTGGTTGAAGAACATACTTTTAAGTTTATTGAGGCTTGTTTTATGGTCTGTCATGGAGAATATTGCATGTGCATTTGAGAAGAATGTTTATTTTGCTTTTGTTGGATAGAGTATTCTATAGATGTCTGTTAAGTCTAGTTGGTTTATAGTGTAGTTCAAGTCTTCTATATTTTGTTGATCTTTTCCTTACTTGTTCCATCCGTTATTGAATGTGGGGTATTGAAATCTTCAAATATTATTGTTAAATTTTTTTTATTTAAATTCAATTTAGTTAACATATAGTGTATTTTTAGTCTCAGGGTAGAATTTAGTGATTCACCAGTTGCATATAATACCCAGTTCTAGTTATGTCAAGTGCCCTCCTTAATGCCCATCACCCAGTTACCCCATTCCCCCACTTACTTCCCCTCCAACAACCCTCAGTTTGTTCCCTATAGTTAAGAGTCTCTTATGGTTTGTCTCCTCTCTGTTTTTATCTTATTTTATTTTTATTGTTAAATTTTTTCTCCCTTCAATTCTGTCAGTTTGCTTCATCTTTCTTGGGGCTCTGTGTTAGCTGTATACACATAATTGTTATATCTTCCTGCTCGATTAACCCTATTATCATTATAGAGTGTTCCTCCTTATCTCTAGTAACATTTTTGGTTTTTAAAGTCTATTTTATCTCACATTAGTATAACTCCTTTAGCTTTCTTATGATTGCTGTTTGTGTGATATATCTTTTCCACCCTTTTACTTTCAACATATTTGTGTCTTTGCATATGAAGTGTGTCTCCTATAGAATATAGTTGGGTCATGTTTTTTTATCTATCTGATAATCTTGGCTTTTTCATTGGATCATTTCATTCATTCACATTTAATGCTATTGTTATTATAGTTGAATCTGTATCTTCCATTGTACTTTTTGTTTTCTATCGTTATTATTCCTCTCTTCCTCCTTAACTGCTTTATTTTGCATTGAATATTTTCTAGTGTAACATTTTAATTCCTTTAATAATTTTTTATTATTTATTTTTTAGTTTTTTCTCAGTGGTTGCTTGGGTTTAAAATATACATCTGGCTGGTTCAGTCAGAAGACCTTGTGACTCTTGATCTCAGAGTCATGAGTTCGAGCCCCATTTTCGGCCTAGAGCTTACTAAAAAATATAGATCATTAGATAGATAGATAGATCCTTTATGGTGACTAACATAACATAATAAAAAAAAGATGGATAGATCCACATCTTACATAAAAATAAACTCAAAATGGATTAAAGATTTAAATGTGATACCTAAAACTATAAAAATTCCTAGAAGAAAACATGGGCAGTAAACTCTTTGACATCAGCCTTGGCAACATTCTTCTAAATATGTTTTCTCAGGCAAGGGAAACAGAAACAAAAGTAAACTCTGGAGACTATGCCAAAATTAAAAGCTTTTATACAGTGAAGGAAATTATCAACAAAATTGAAAAGGCAACCTGCTGAATGGGAGAAAATATTTGTAAATGATATCTGATAAGGGGTTAATATCCAAAATATATAAAGAATTTAAGCAACTCAACACCAAAATAATAATAATAATAATCTGATTAAAATCGATAGAAGACCCTAATAGATAATTTTCTAAAAAAGACATAGAGATGGTCAACATAGAAAGATGTTCAATACCACTAATCATCAGGGAAATGCAAATCAAAACCACAATGAGATATCACCTTACACTTGTCAGGGTGGCTAGAGTAAAGAAGACAAGAAATAACAAGTGTTGGTGAGGATGTGGAGCAAAAGGAACACGTGTGCATTTTTGGTGGAATGTAAATTGGTGCAGCCACTGTGGAAAATAGAGTGGAGATTCCTCAAAAATTTAAAAATAGAAATACCATATGATCCAATAATTCCACTACTAGATATTTACTCAAAGAAAACAAAAACAGTAATTCAAAAAGATGTGTGCACCCCTGTGTTTATTGCAGCATTATTTACAGTAACCAAGTTATGGAAGCCACCTAAGTGTCCATTTATAGATGAATGGATAAAGATATATATAATGGAATATTACTCAGCCATTTTTTCAAAGGAATGAGATCTTGCTACTCACCACAATATGGATGGGCCTAGAGGCTCAGTATTATGCTAAGTGAAATAAGTCAGGCAGAGGAAGACAAATGCCTTATGATTTCACTTATATGTGGAATCAGAAAACAAAACAAATGAACCAACAAACAAACCAAAAAAAAAAGCAGAAACAGACCCATAAATTCAGAGAACAGACTGGTGGTTGCCATATGCAAATGATCCAGTGAAAAAGCCAAGATTATCAGATAGATAATTAAGGTTGTCACCTTAAGTTTTGAAAAATAGTTCTGCTGGATATAAGTTCTTGTCGACAGGTGATGGGGGAAGGACAAAACGGGTGAAGGGGAGTGAGAGATGCAGGTTTCCAGTTACGGAATGAATGAGTCACCAGGATGAAAGACACAACATAGGCAATATAGTCAATAATACTGTAATAATAGTGTTGTATGGTGACAGATGGTAGCTACACTTCTGGTGAGTATAGCATGAGGTATAGAATTGTTGAATTCCTATGTTGTACACCTGATACTGATGTATGTGAACTACACTTCAACAAGATAGATATATCTTGTTATATATATATATGTATATATATATATGTACATTCCTATATATACATTTTAACTTTATCAGAATCTAGTTCAGATTAATACTAATTAATTCCAGTGAGATATAAAAAATGTTAATCCTATATAGGTCTACTCCATCTTTCCTTTTTTTGCACTACTGTTAATACACATATTACATCTTTATGTGTTACAAACCAATAATACATTGTTATAATTATTCCTTTATATAATTTTGTATTTTAAAGAAGCTGAGAGAAGAAGAGCAATTACGTATTTATAGAATTTGTTATATTTCTGATTTAACATTTCCGGGTCTCTTAATTCATCCCAGTGATTTCAAGTTACCATCTGGTGTAACCTGGTAATTTCCTTCCTCCAATACAGCTTTGCCCCTACCTACCTCTTTTGTGCTGTTATTGTCAACCTTATTAAATTTCTCTATGTTATATGCCACAAAATACAATTACATTCATATTGTTTTATGCTATTACTTTTGAAATCAGTTAAAAGAAAAAATATGCTATATTTCTTTTATAAATACCTACAGAATTACCTTTACTAATGCTTTTTGTTTTCTCTTGTGGATTTAAATTAATGTCTGGAGCCACTTGTGTTCAGCCTGAAGAAATTCCTTTAGTGTTTCTTGTAAAGCAGATCTGCTAGCAATGAATTCTCTCCATTTTTATCTAAGAATGTCTTTATTTCACCTTAATTTTTGAAAAATAGTTCTGCTGGATATAAGTTCTTGTTGACAGGAGGTTGGGGTTTTTCCCCCTTTCGGGACTTTGAATCTATCATCCCATTGCCTTCTGGCCTCCATCATTTCTAAGAAGTCAGTTCTTAATCTTTCTGAGGTTCCCTTGTCCATGACAAGTCATTTTTCTCTAACTGCTTTCAAAATTTTCTCTGTCTTTCTTTCAACGTTTTAACTATGATGTAGCTGGGTGTGGAACTCTGTGTTTATCCCACTTAGAATTCATTGAGCTTCCTGGATGTATAAGTTAATCTTTTTTTAAATCAAATTCGGGAAGTTTTCAGCATTATTTCTTTAAATATTTTTTTTTCTGCTCTTCTCACTCTTCTCTTCTAGTATTTCCATTACTTGTACGTTGATGTGCTAACCGTGTCCACATTTCTCTGGGTCTTTATTATTTTTTAATTAATTCTTTTTTCTCTCTGTTCTTCAGATTGCATAATCTCTAATGATCTTTCTTGAAATCCGTTAATTCTTTCTCCTGTCAGTTCAAATCTATTATATTAAGACCCTGTACTAAAATTTTCATTTTGATTAGTGTGCTTTTCAACCTCAGACTTTCCATCTTGGTTCTTTTTTTTTTTAATAATATCTGTTTCATTATTGATAATCTGTATTTCATAAGGCATGCTTCATGCCTTCTTTTAATTCTTAAAGCATTGTTTCCTTTGGTCCTTTATATTTCTAATAGCTGGTTTGAAGTCTTCATCTGGTAAGCTGACATATGAAACCTCTAATAGGCAATTTCTGTTGCCTACTTTTTTCCTGTGTATAGGTCACACTTTCCTATTTCTTTGCATTTCTCATAATTTTTTGTTGAAAATTGGACATTTTAGATAACATATTGTAGCAACTCTGGATAGTGATCCCTCCCCTCCCCCAGGGCATGTTGTTATTTGTTTATTTGTTTAGTGATTTGGCTGGACTATCTCAGTGAAGTCTATTCCTGTGCAGTGTGCAAGTTCTAGTGATGCTCCTCAGAGGGCACAATCCTAGGCAGGTGCATAGTCACCTGGGATGAGAGTGGTTTTAGCACTTTCTTTAATGGCCTCTTTCACTGATTTTTCTGTTAAGCCGTCTGCCTCTGTTGATATCACACCCAGCTGTTAGCCTCCACTAATTGACAGCTGATTTCTCCATTGTTTTCAGTGATACCTGGGCATAAATTGCTCCAGATTTTGATGCAATTAAATCCAGCCCCTTTGCAGTAGTCTTTGAGGCCGGTCTTCAAGGCTTATTCTAACCCCAAGAGGGCTCTTATTAACAGTCTCTTTCCCTGGTTCTCTATGTTAAACTTTGGCCTCATCTCTGTTAAACTTAAGCTTGTTTAGTTTGTTGCCTTCATGGAGCTACCAGTTTCCTTTTAATAACTTGCCACCAAAATCTCCATTGTTTCCATAGCACCCTTAGATTTGAACATCTCCATGCTTTCTATTCTAAATAAGGCACTTCCCCTGGGAAAGTTGTGAAGCTCTCTGTTGTTATACCTGCCTCTTCCCAAGAGCCAAGTCTCTGAGCCACTGCTCTGGAGCTGAGGGTGGGGACAGTGGTCTGTTTCTCTTGAAGCAACATCATTCCTGCCTTATGAGAGAGGTGCTGGCCAGGAGCCATGGCCTTTTCCCTCATCACCTTGCCTCTTCCAGTACGGAACCATCATTTTATGAACTGAGGTAGAGACAATCAGAACCCAGTATTCTTGGCCCACTACTCTTGGGGTAGAGCTTCTGCCTTACAAGTGGTGGATAGGTAGAGGAAGGGAGTCCCAGACATCTCATCTGCTCTTACCTAGAATAAAGCTTCTACAACACAGAGCTGGGGATCACAGGAAATTATGGTAGCCTGTTCCTCCTAGGGAGATACCATAAAACTAGACTGGGAGATATGGGGAGAGGGAGTCTTATGTTCTAATCTGCATTCACCCAGTGTACAACTTCCATCACTCTGAGGTAAATGATGGGGAAGAAGGGAGTCATGGCTCAAATGCCACAAACTCTTGCTGTTCTTACCAAGATTTAGTAGATATTTTTAAATAAATACCCTCCATCTGCTATGTGCCCTTAGGATAATTTTCAGGGACTTAAAATGGTTCATGTTTTTTAAATCATTTTCACTAGCTGTGATTGTTTTGCTGGTGAGAGGACCCTCAGAGTTCCTCACACCACCATTTTGGATATACCACCTCTCTTATCTTTGATTTTTAACTGAGGAACCATTGCTCCATAGCTTTCTTCCAGAAAGTCCAAAAGAGTTCTGGTACCAGTGTTTGTTGGTAAGAAGGAAGGAAACAAGCAAGCTGGTCTTACTGTCACACAAAACTGTTTATCATAATAACTTCCTCCACTACCATATTTATGTATTCAGCAAACATGAATGAGCACTATGCACATGTGCTAGTTCCTGGAGTACAAAGTCCTGAGGTCAAAGAGCTCACAGAGTAGTCAAAGAGGTGGGTAAAAGCAAAGGAGCCCTTACCATGTAATGTAGCAGGGATGAGGGAGGCGTGTGGAAAGTGCTGTGCTATGGAGGAAAGGGAGTGACATTCTGCCTGGAGGTATTAGGGTGGACTTCACGGACAGCCGCATCTCAGCTGCCTCTTGAAATAAATCCCACAGAAGTGATGGAGAAGAACACTTGAGGAATAGGGAATAGTGTGGGCAAAAAAGAAGAGATGCATGAGAAAGCATGATATGTGAAACATTGAGAGGACTTGAAGCACTTGACTGTGGAACACAAGTCAGAATATGAGATGTACTATATGGGGGGGAGTGGCAGAAGAAGAGACTTAGGTTGGGGCCCAGTTGCTAAATCCATAAGGCTTGGAAACAATGGTATAAACATAAACACTGAGGAGCCTCTGAAAGTGTTTAAGTGTCAGAGAAAAACTATCAGGTTTATTTTAGAAGGATACTCCTGACAAGCACGAGGAGAGGGTGAGAATGGAGTCAGAGAGAAAATGGGGAAGGTGTGAGCTGCAGTCATTTAGGCCATGAGATCATGAGGGTTTGAACCAAGACAGTGGTACTGGGGATGAAGAAGAGATGGGTGGGAGAGATCCATATGAGAGGAAATCAAAAGGTTTGTGTAACCAATTAAATGCCAATGATAAGGGGAGAAGAGGTCAAGGATGATTCAGAAATTTCACATTTGGCACCTGTTTCTCAGTTACCTACTATTTATTGCCTCTTGATGACAAAATCATTGCTTTGGTTTTAGAAAGATGAGAATTACTAGTCCAAATTCTTCACTTGCCAAAGATGTGTCTGTATCATGCTATTTGTAACATCTAGCCCTTCCTTGCCCTCCCTTCATAACCTCATGGCCAGTGGTGCTAGCAACCAGAGAATAGGGGTGCCTCCCTCAAGGTTTATGCATACCTAGGGTATAACATCCCTGTCTACCTACAGAAGCAGCAGAGTAATCCATAACCTATTCTGGAAATGAGAAATGCACTGCCATCTGGTGATGCCAGAAATATGTAGAGAAGTGGGCTACTAGGAGAGAAGTCTTGACCAATTAAAATTTACAGATACATCTTAAAGCTGCTAACTCCCATCCAACTTTTTGCTCAAGTGGCTAACAAGCACAAAGCCCGGTTTGTGTGTTACTTTCTTTTGCCATAAACTGGGATAGTCATGCTTTTAGTAACCAAAAGTTTGTTGTACATTAATAGGGATAAAGAATGACCAATATTAAAGTGCAGTTTTTTAAAGGCCTTTAATCCATTGTAGGTGTATCACTGCACTGAATTCAACAAGTCATAATGATCACCCACAATCAGACCAGTCGGCTCCTTTGGGGTCTTGTTAGTACAAGCTCTGTTCCACTGAGTGGTGCTCATAAACATTCCACCTGGCCTGGCCTGGCCTGGCCACCTCAGCCTGCTGGCATCCAGACTGTGTGAGGCAAGCTGCCAAGTGATGGCCTGACAAGGCTGAGGAGGAGGAGGCCAGTGACTGTTTTGTATTTCAGATTCAACCTGTAACCAGATGCTCACAATTTTCAATTATAAAATAGCCATGTAAGATAAAGAAACATTAGATACAAAAGTAGGGAAACTTCACTGGGCCCCTTAAGTTAGTGCACAAGTTTATGCATAACACACTGGCTAATCTAAAGCAGATATTGGATTTAATTGAGATCATTTTTTCCAAAGGAGGGTAAGCCTCCCATATGCTCAGAGGCTCCCTCATCCTCCAGATACTCAGCAGCCAAAATAAATATGTTTTCATTTTGCCTGGAAATGCAGATGGCCTCCAAACGCCTGATAGTCTATCTTGTTAATCATAGCCGGGCCAACATTCACCACTCCCTGCTGCTCAGCTCTGAGCATGAGAATAGCCCTACCTCACACTTCCCTTCCAAAGCGACCAGAACCTCATAAAGTGCAACGGGGGGTCAAGAAGAAGTGGCCCCTGACCTGCTAGCCTTGCTCCTCCTGTGTTTGGCCCCCCATGCGGGTCCCTGGCACCCTATCAGACCAACACATGTGGTAGAAACATAAGTACAACCAGCAAACGGCTGAGGTCATAAACATGTGCACTAGATAAACCAGGGTATGTGAGATATAAAGAAGGAGATAGAGATTTTGGAATGACACCTGAGGTAAATTTTAAGAAGAGCAATGATTTGCCTGGAATATAAGAGGAAGAAAATGAATGATGGCTCAGGAGAGAGGCAAGTTGTATATGGGAAGGAGGGAGCCAATTTATTTGGCTAGAACATGAAACACCAGCTGGAGGGTAGAGCCAGATGTAGAATGATAGCACCTGACAGGATCCAAGAGTGGGAATTTTTATTTACTACAAAAGACAGTTGTCAGTCCCTGTGGGGACTCAGAAAAGAGAAGTGATGATATAAAAATATGGTTAAATAAGTTCAAGAATGGCCATCTGATGGGCTCATATGGTTATTTTTGTATTGTTTTGAAGAATTTTTAGTGACACAGGGAATGTTTTATGATATGAGGAGAAATAAAGAGGATGAATGCAAAGTTTTGTTTATAATATTTCAATTATGTTACCTAGATCTAAACCTGAATAGAAAAAATTCGGGAAGATACACTAAAATATAGTTACTATCTCTATCTTATTACTATGTTATCCTACTATCTTATTTTTTTCTTTTCCTTTTAAAAGTTATTCCAAATAGTGTCCAAAGAATATATTATTTTAAAATCTGAAAAAAAAATACGTGTTCTTTGAAAAATAGTATCAGAAGAATTTGATTAGACTGTAGGTTGGGATTGGTGAGGCTGGTGGTAGATCAGCTGGTAGAGGTTTGCACAGTATTCAAGCAGTGAGTTGGATGCCTAGTTTCACACCATGGGAGTGAGATAAAGATGACAAAATAGAGGAGCTCAGTTAGGAGGAATAACAGAAAGGACACCATGAGGCTAATAAGCATTACATGTGCAAAGAGATGAAAATAGAAGCCAAATGTCAGAGGAAGGATAAAGGTGCTACCTAGTAATTAAGTTGAAAGTAGAAAGGGTTAGGCAAAATTCAATTTAATGTGGTCCTTTTTGTTTTAGGTGTTTATGGGATATAAAAGTTAGGCCAAAGACTTTCTATTTGACATACTAATACAGGAACTCTTAATGGGTACCCTCACTGAGGGCTTTCTTTTGTTGGGGTTTCTTTAATGTTAGACATTTGATCTATGCTACAGACCCAGTCTCAATCCCTTTAGCTCTTTATCTAATCATTCAGCTAATGACTATTTACAAACTTTCTCTGTAAAAATGCCCAGCCCTTATAATTTAGTAACCAAAAAAATGACTTATGTACAAACTACCATAGAAAACACAGGATATGATAAGGTCCATATGACAGAGCATATGAGTCTGGACTTCTCAGTTGAGATACCTCTGAGCCCTCCATTATCTGGCTCCACCCCATCTCTGCTAACTTACTATTATTCTTCAACATGTATCATTATTCTTCAACATACACCTCTATCTGCTCATGCTGTCTACTGTCTCTTTTCCTAGTGTGCCATACACATTGTAGGAATCTTTTCAGTTGCAAGGTTTATCTGACTATTTTAATGACTTAAGTTATAAGGACAGATGTGGTTTTCTTATGAAGAAATTAAATGGCAGGGAATCTCAGAGTTGGTCCAACAGTTCATTGATTATCATCCAGATCTCAAGTTATTGCTCCATCATTTTTAATGTATTGACTTTTTATCCTTATGGGTTGTCTCATGGTGACAAGATGGCTGCTATAGCCCAGGGATCATATAATTTTCTTGAAAGCAAGAAGAAGGAGGAGGAATAGTGCTAGCAAATTCTCTTCTCGTGATTATCCCTTTGTCAGAAAATCAGTATCAGAAGACCATTCCAAACTTTCTCACACATTTTCTTAGGTCAAAAATACATCACACAACCAGTCTAATGTGCAAGGAAGTCTGGGAACATGGTATATGGCTTTTCCAGCCTGTAGAGCTTCACTGTCCAATATAGCCGTTAACTACATGTGACTATGGAGTACTTGATATGTGGTGAGTGTGGGTGAGGCTCTGAATTACTAATTTTATATAATTTTAATTAATTTAATTTAAATATCAAATGGAAGCAGTAAAAAACACTTTTCCATTAGATACAACTTTATTGTTTTGGTAGAATTATATTTCACTTTGATCATGGAATGTCACCAGGCACATAAATTGTTCCTAGTAATACACATAAAGATTTTATTGACCAATTTTGTCATTATGGATGCAAATATTAAAGGACAATACTTTTTTTAGCTTTCGCTTTGGTTATTGGAAAAATTATAAGGTTGTTTAGAACAATTGGAAATTTTATGAAACTTAAATATAAATGATGTTTCCAATGTGAATTCAGCATCTGTGCTATAAGTATAAAATTTGCAAAGGAGTCCAAAGATTTCATATGAAAAGCAAATGTAAAGTATCTTAATAATTTTATAAATATTGATTACATACTGAAATTATAATATTTTAAATCTATTGGTTTAAAAATATATTATTAAAATTAATTTCACCAGTTTCTTTTCACATTTTTAATGTGTCTACTAGAAAACTTAAAATTATATATATAACTTGCATTATATTTTTATTGAACAGTGCTTGTCTAGAGCAAGGGAAATACAAAAGTTAGGAGGATTGGGGATGGTTTTTAGGTTAGCTAACCAATAGGGTTGGCCTCACTCATACTGCCTGCATCACCAGCACATGAAGAATACCTCTCATCTCACCTATTAATTGGTACAGAAAAGTGTTCAATAAATCTTAACTATGATTTATTGTTATTCCTATTGCATTTAGGCTGGGCCTTAAACAAGATCTAGCTGGGCGTTAAGTAAATTCTAGCTTCAAGTTGACCTCTTCCAAACATTTTTTTTTTTTGATCACCTAGTTCAGCACTCTTACTCTATGTGCATGCTCACTTTCATATAACAAAAATTTATTGTACATTGAAATAAATGGGAAAGAATGCAATAATAAAGTTAATAATTCTGCCAGGAGGAGTCATGAAAGGTTTCCCAGAAGAGGTAGCACTTTAACTGAAGTTGGAAGAATAAGCTGGAGCCTACCACATGGGAATGGGCATTCCAAAATGAGGAGGTAATATTACAAAAGCATGAAAAGACATAGCGCATTTGGATACTGGTGAAAATTTTGTGTAGCTACAGAAGGCTGCTTGGAATTGAGGCTAGAACTTGGACTTTCTGTAAAGGTGAAGTGAGGAATAAGCAGAATATTTCTCAAAGCAGGCAAATGATGTGAACAGATTATATCCTTTTTCCTTGTAAGGGATTTATTCTAATTTTATTTCTCTACCTTCTCAAAGTATATGCTTATTTCATTAACTTACAGTCATTTATTTTCTAATATAACCCTTAAGCTATAGAATTGCCACTAATTACTGATTTCACTCTATTCCACAAGATTTGATAAGAAACATTAACATTATTATAGATAGTGTCTACTTTCCTTTTCAGTTTTTCTTTGACCCATAAGTAATTTTGAGATTTCTATAAAGGTTCAAACATATGAACTTTTTAAAGCTGTCTTTTTGTTATTAATTTCTAGTATTATTGCACTGTGGTCAGTGAACATGGTTTTCTATGACTAAACCTTTCTACTTGTTAAAACCTGATTTGGGACCTAGTACATGTTTGGTTTTGTCAATTTTCCATGTATGCTTTAAAAGAATATATATTTTCTTTCTTATTTGTGGGTATAGGATTTTTATGTGTTCTTTGGATGAAGCTGGTTAATGATATTATTTCAAGTTCTCAATATTTTTACTCATTTTTTTTCTAGGTGATCTTTCAATTATTGAGAGGGTATATTTAGCTGAGTATAGAATTCTAGGTTGATATATATTTTCTCTCAATGTTTTGAAGACACTATCCTATTGTCTTTTTGTTTTCATTGTTATAATTGGGATGTATGTTGTCAATCTAACCATCATTCCTTAGTAAACAATACGCCTTTTAAACCCCTGGCTACTTTTAAGATTCTCTTGTCTTTGGTGCTCTTGATATCAGTGTTATGCCTAGAGAATTTTTGTTTTTATATTTCTTGCCCAGAATTTATTATGTTTCCCAAGTACTAGGATTTACATATTTATTATTTCAGGAAAATACAAAGCCATTATCTTTTCAAATATTGAGTCTACTCCATTCTCTGTGGTCTCATCTTTGGAAATTCCTATTAGACCTATGTTGGACCTTATTACGCTATATCTCACATCTCAGTCTCTAATTCATATTTACTATCTCTTTAGATGTCTGTGCTATGTTTTGATTGATTTCCTTAGATTAGTCTTTTTCTTTTGCTTTTTTAATGTTTGTCTCAAAGAGTGCCTGAAACCAGCATTGCCTTTGCATTTTCCAATTACCTGATACAATCCATTTCTTTCAAAGCCAGCTTAAAATTTAGTTTCCATTATTTGCAACACAGAAACTCTTTTTTTTGTGTGTGTGTGTGTGTTTTTTAAGATTATTTATTTATTTATAAATTTTTTATTGTTATGTTAATCACCATATATTACATCATTTGTTTTTTTATTTTTTATTGTTATGTTAATCACCATATATTACATCATTAGTTTTTGGTTACATCATTTGTTTTTGATGTAGTGTTCCATGATTCATTGTTTGTTCATAACACCCAGTGCTCCACGCAGAATGTGCCCTCTTTAATACCCATCACCAGGCTAACCCATCCCCCTACCCTCCTCCCCTCTAGAACCCTCAGTTTGTTTTTCAGAGTCCATCATCTCTCATGGTTCGTCTCCCCCTCTGACTTACTCCCCTTTATTCTTCCTCTCCTGTTATCTTCTTCTTTTTCTTTTTTCTTAAAATATGTTGCATTATTTGTTTCAGAAGTACAGATCTGTGATTCAACAGTCTTGCACAATTCACAGCGCTCACCTGCAACACAGAAATTCTAATATATACTCACACAGCCAGCTAGTCATCATGTTCCATCAGAAGTGTGTACTGAGTTCAACACTTCCTTTCCATCCCCACTGACCTCCTCCTTGTCAGTTATGCTGCTCAGGTAGGCAGACAGTATAGCCACCAGTAAAGAAGGCTCAGAATAAACAGTCAGAGGCATAGAAGGAGAATAATGAGGGAACTGTGCCAAGATGCCAGAGAATGAAATTTTAATAGTTAAGGAATATTCAGTTTAATATTCAGCTTAAGTGAATATAAAATATTTAACTGAATATTAAACTGAATAGTTAAGGAATATTAAACTGAATAGTTAGGGAGTATTGAATAAATATTGAATAGTTACAGAATATTGAATAAACTGAATATTAAACTGAATAGTTAAGCAATATTCAGTTTAATAGTGAAGGAATACTGCAGAGAGGCCAAAAAGTATGAGAATTGAAAAATGAGCCCTGGAATTGCCAATGAAGAGATGATTGCTGACTCATATTCTGCCTTTACTTTTCATGGATTTCATTGAATTCTCATTAACTACAGTAATGAGCAGAAAGCATATAGGATGGATATTCAAAAAACATTAAGTGATTGAGTAATGGACTTTATTTGGGGATTTGAGAACATACAAAGATAGCCATTTAATCACCATGGTTTCTATGTAAGGGGCGAGAGATAATAGACTCAGAAAACAAGAAAGGCAATTTTAAATTGAAAGTAATTAGAAAAAGATATAAAATTTGTAAGTCAATTTTTTTTGTATTTTACAATAAATAATTTATATTCATTTCCTAGCATGTCTTAGATTCTGTCTTCTTGGTGGGGTCACTTCATTCCAGGTTTGGGAGGGGTTAGTGGTAGTGAGTACCTATACAAGCTGGGTCAGTGAGGTCCAATTCATTTTTTTTCTTGTGATGAGAACTTTTAAGAATTACTTTCTTAGCTAATTTCAAATTTGCACTACAATATTATTGACTGTAGATCCCATGCTGTATATTATATCCCCATGACTTATTTTATAACTGGAAGTTAGTACCTCTTGAACTCCTTAACCCTTTTATCCACCCCTCAACCCTCCTCCCCTCTGGCAACCACCAATCTGTTCTCTGTATCTGTGAATTTTGTTTTGTTTGTTCATTTGTTTTGTTTTTTAGATTCCAGCTACAAGTGGAATTGTATGATATTTGTCTTTCTCTGTCTCACTTATTTCACTTAGCATAATACTCTCAAGGTCCATCCACGTTGCAAATAACAAGATTTTATTTTTTAGAACTGGGTAGTAGTCCATCATATGTATATACCACGTCTTTATCCATTCATGTATCAGTGAACATTTAGGTTGTTTCCATATTTTGTCTATTGTAAATAATGCTGCAGTGAACATAGGGATGTATATAACTTTTTGAATTAGTGTTTTCATTTTCTTCAGATAAATACACAGAAGTGGAATTGCAGGATCATATGATAGTGCTATTTTTAATATTTTGAGAAACCCCCACACTGTTTTCCATAGTGCCTGCACAAATTTCCATTCCCACCCCATGAGGGTTTCCTTTTCTTCAAATCCTCACCAATACTTGTTATTTCTTGTCTTTTTGATTTTAGCCAGTCTGACAGATGTGAGGTGATATCTCACTGTGGTTTTGATTTGCATTTCCCTGATGATTAGCGATGTTGAGCATCTTTTTATGTGTCTATTGGCCATCTGTATGTCTTCTTTAGAAAAAAAATCTGTTTAGATCCTCTGCCCACTATCTGATCAGATTTTTTTGGCTAAGTACTTGTATGAGTTCTTTATACATTTTGGGTATTAACCCCTTATTGCATATATGACTTGCAAATATCTTCTTCCATTTAATAGGCTGCTTTTTAAATTTTGCAGATGATTTCCTTTGCTGTGCAGAAGCTTTTTTTTTAATGTTATGTTAATTACCATACATTACATCATTAGTTTTTGATGTAGTGTTCCATGATTCATTGTTTGCGTATAACACCCAGTGCTCCATGCAGAACGTGCCCTCCTTAATACCCATCACCAGGCTAACCCATCCCCTCACCTCCCTCCCCTCCAGAACCCCAGTTTGTTTCTCAGAGTCCATAGTCTCTCATGGTTCATCTCTCCGATTTTGCCCCCTTCATTCTTCCTGTGGAGAAGCTTTTTGTTTGATATAGTTTCATTTGTTTATTTTTGCTTTGGTTGCCACTGTTTCTGGAGTCAGGTCCAAAAAGTTGCTAAGACCCATGTCAGGGAGCTTACTATCTATGTTTTCTTCTAGAAGTTTTATGGTTTCTTACATTCAAATCTTTAATCCATTTTGTGTTCATTTTTGTGTACAGTTTAAGATAGTGGTCCAGTTTCATTCTATCGCATGTGGCTTCCCAGCACCATTCATTGAAGGGACTGCCCTTTCGCCATTGTATATTCTTGCCTCCTGTGTCATAAATTAATCGACCATTTTAGTGTGGGTTTGTTTCTGGGTTCTCTCTTCTGTTCCATTGACCTATGTGTTTTTATGCCAATTCCATACTGTTGATTACTATATATTTGTAGTACAGTTTGAAATCAGGAAGCATTATGCCTTCAGCTTTGTTCTTTCTCAGGATTTCTTTTTATTCAGGATCTTTTCTGGTTCCATACAGACTTTAGGATTGTTTCTTCTATTTCTGTGAATAATGCCATTGGAATTTTGATAAGGATTACATTGAATCTTAGATTCCTTTGGGTAATATGGACATTTTAACAACATTAATTCTTCCAATCCATGAGCACAGAATATCTTTGTGTCTTTATTTGTGTCTTCTTTCATTTCTTTCATCAATGTCTTATAATTTTCAGTGTACAGCTCTTTTACCTCCTTAGTTAAATTTATTCTAGGTATTTTATTCTTTTTGATGCAATTCAGAGGGGATTTTTTTTAATTTCTCTTTCTGATAGTTCATTGCTAGTGTATAAAAACAACAGATTTTTGCATATTGATTTTGTATTCTGCAATTTTACTGAATTTTTTTATTAGTTCTAACATTTTTTTGGTGAAGTCTTAGTGTTTTCTAAATATAAAATTATGTATTCCGTAAATAGTGGCAGTTTTACTTCTTCCTAATTAGGATGCTTTTTATTTCTTTTTCCTGCCTAATCAGGAAAAAGAAATGGACCTCTCAGTCCATTTCTCCTTATCATTGTTTTAGGAAAGTGTTATTCATATCCAAGGCATCAGAGAAGAAAAACTGTCTTTCCAGGGGTGCCTGGGTGGCTCAGTCAGTTAAATGTCTGCCTTCGGCTCGGGTCATGATCCCAGGGTCCTGGAACCAAGCCCCGCATCAGGCTCCCTGCACAGAGGGGAACCTGCTTCTCCCTCTCCCACTACCCCTGCCTGTGCATTCTATCTTTCTGTCAAATAAATAAATAAAATCTCTAAAAAAAATGTCTTTCAGATCAGTTACTGTTCTTGGAACTAACAAAGAAGTAATGATCATTTCAAATGTTTCCTCAGCCAAAGTCCATTAATGTAGCAGGTGCCCTAAGGAGAGAGCTCTATAACAGAAGGCCTTGGAATTCTCCTTCCACCACAGACTCAACACTAGATCACATTTATTTACTATGATTGCTCTGTCAGTCCATCTGTCTAAGTAACTAACTTTGGGCAACTCAGAAGCATCTATCATCACTGACTCTTTAACAAAATTGTGGGTTAAATCAACCCAAAGAAGGACATTTCTTCCTTGACCTCAGTTCCAGTAGGTCCAAGTGAGTTGGAAGCTGGGCAGGGGAGAATGTCCTGGAATCATAGCATTATAGGAATCGTATGCTGTTGGCTGCAAAAGTTGGGTTTGCATCTGTTCTGAAATGAATTTTCCTGATCGTTTGCTTTCTGTGCCATTTTTACTATTTATTTTGTTGCTTGGCTTACACTGGGCCTGAGCTTGACTTTGGTCCATACGTCTGGAAAGCATAGTGTAGTTCATTCTCCTTCCACACACATCCTGCTCTTTTAATAAAACTGTTCCTTTTTTTTTTTTTTAATACAGAACGGCTGATCACAGGATTTGGTAACAGGGCAAAAACTGATAATTTGCTTAAAATGAGTCAATTTTGCGCCAGACTGGGAGCCCCATGACTCATAATTACAAGTTCAAAGCCTGGCTGTTTGTAAGAAGAGGAAACCCAGCCAGAGGGGCTTTCAGCCTGCTCACTCTTTGGATTCTTTTTATCCAGAGAGCAAATTACTGCCCAAGGCAACCCAAAGCTCATTAGTGAACCCAGTGAAGACAGGCAGCTTCTTGGGCTTGGACAGAAAGGAGTCTTTCTACCCTGCCATGTGAACCACAAACAGTTAACCAGCTCCTAGAGCATCTGCCAATGAGCATTTTCCACCACAGATGAATGCCAGTCTGAGAAGCTTTAAGCAAATTAAATTTAGATTCCTCTTCATCAACTAACTACTTCATCTACTTAACTTTTAGCACCCTCTCCTTCTTCCTCCTCTTCCTGCCATTGTAGCAGATGGCAATAGTCAGGGCCCCATGCCCTTGGCATTGTTTTCCACAATCCATTTCTGCTTCTGGCTTAAAGAAAAGACAGGATTAAAAAATAAAAATAAAAAACCTAAACAGTAGGGAAAGAAGTCAGACAAAGCTATTACTGCAAATACTGAGTGAAGAGCTGCTCATGTGCTGCTACCACGTGAAGAGAGGTGACAAAGAGTAGAAGACAGACACAAGTAGAAGCCAGGAGCCCAGCAGTAGATGGAACAGATCTGTGGCTACAACTTGGCAGCCTCAAGACTAAGGAACCCTGGACATCACTGAGTTTGGGAAAAGGAAGGATGATACTGGTGGTCATGTTAAATGTGTGTGTCCTTTTGATATGCACTACCATACAGATATGCACTACCCATACAGGGTGTGCCTGGTGCCCAGTCTGGCAGACCTTACAGAGAGCCTCTTCCAGGATCAGAAAGATGTGATGGAGGGGAGTGAGCGTAAGACAGGGGTGGAGGGTGGAGGTGGAGGGACCTTAATAGAAGGGAGACACTGCTAGAAGGACCAAGAGGAAATAGGAAGATGTGATTCTGGCTGTTTTCCAAATCAAGTTAATCATTTTAAATGAGGAGAGCATTTAAGTCTGATGCTAAAATAGATTCCTTTGATAACTTTGCTTACGATCAGCCATAAACTAAGGCCTTGAAACTCCTTCCTTGGAGTTTTTTGTCAACAGCAGCACACATTAATTTATCCTAGATGCAACAAAATGTTTTTATTACCATAGATCTGAGAACTCAAAAGAATACAGCGCAAATGCAGGTGCATAAGCAAATACACTATCCAGTTCTGGGGTTTGGAGAGATATACTTTACTTAAATCCCACTGTCCTACCTCTTTACTATCCCAGATCCTTTCTACCTAATCCATCTACAAAATGAAAGAGAGAAACATGCGTTTGTTGAGGGCCTACTATGACCAAGACACAGTATTGTGTTCTTTCCATATTTCACTCCCTTTTAATCCTCAAAATAGCCCTATGAGGTTAATATTACTAGCCCCATTTTCTGATTGAGTAAACTGAGGATACCACCTGTTTGCAATCTTATGGATGAAAAGGAGCTTGTCTGATTGACACATCATGAGCCACACTGCACTGCTATGTGGTGACCAATCATCTAAGACCTTCCTCTTTCAGCTCCCCAGTATCAATCAGTAAGCTCTTCCCAAGAGGGTGGGTTCTTTCTTTTACTCAGTCTGCATTACTGACCACTTACTATGTGCCAGGCACAGTAAGTGTTCATGCCACACCTTCCAGAACCCTCTTTCAATTAAGTTTCCATCACAGGAATGCCCTGCACACATTTCACAGCTCGATCATGTATTTGCTCCCTAGCCCAGTCCTTCCGGGATACAGGAACCTTAACATTCCCTCCCCATGGCCATCCCCAATCCTCCTGCCTCCACCACACACGCACCCACACACATGCACACACACAGTCATGCACGCACACGTATACATACAGGCATAATTATTTCCACTTCACACAGGAAAACTAAGGAATACAGGAATTAAGTAACTTGCTCAAGATCACACCCTAGTAGGGTACGTTTTTATAACTGTTGTTTCTCCAGGCACTGCTGAGAACTGCTGTTGGAATAAACTGGCTTCCTAGAAAGCGAGAACTTTAATTCAGAAACTCCCTTGAAGAATCTAGCCTACAGAAATAATCCAAAGTGCCTTTGTGCAAAGACCACTCCCTCCCTCAGAGAGACCTTCCTCTAACCCCCTCAGGAAAACAGCCTCCGGCATCACTGGGATCTCTCCATCCCCTTACTTTGCATTACCTCTCTTCACAGAGTTAATTGATAGTATGTATTTATCTGTTTCTCCTGTCTGTCACCCTCAGTAGAATGTCAGCACTCCAAGGAAATAGCCTTTGTTGACCAGCTCCAAGAATAGTAACTGGGATATAGTGGGCACTCAGTAAATATTTATGTTAGCTAACTAATTAAGTACTTAAATGTGGAATAGCATTTACACACCAAGATGCTCACTGCAACATTACTTACATATATATATATAAAATGTAAAATTCTAATTCTAGAGAATAGATTATAATGAGGAAATATTACATAGCCACAAAAGGTAATATTTATGAAGAATTTGATGAGTTAGGAAAAAGGATTATGAGATATGTTAAGTGAAATAAGCAAACTACAAAATTGTATCTATATTATCATCTTAACTATGTGATAAAACAAAGCATAGAAAAAACTGGAAGGAAAGTAGATGGATTGTGAGTTATTTTTTTTTCCTGCTTCTTTATACCATTCTTTATTTCCCAGTTTTTTGCAAGGGACAAGCTATACCTTGATAATTAGGAAAAGTAAAATAATAACTTTTAGATGTTCTTACCTCATCAGGCAGAGATATAGGGGGTTAAATCTTTAAGACTTGCTTTTTGCATGAATTGTATTCCTCTCTGAATTCCTATAAGATAATGCATCTGTGAAAGAAAAATTCCTCAGAAGCCTTCCTGAAAGGCTTATTATAAATGGTTCATAATGGTAAATTACCTCTTTCTGTTAAGAATGTACAAATGCTAGGCACAGATATTAACTGGCTGACCCTATAGTGTTCTGAAATAATGCTAGATGTCCCCAAATATTCTCATTTCTCTGTCTCAGAAATGGAAGCTCTTGCCAGGAAAAGGAAGGGGAGCTGTTCTCACAAGCCCACTCATCATTTAGGTCTGGTGTTTAGTTTGGCTCCCTTTAGAAATAATTATTTATAGGTTTAATATGCATAAAACAGAGACAAAACAAACAACCACAAAAGTGAAAACCAAAGGAGAGAGAGATCAAGGAGTGAGGTGGTAAAGCTAATCAGGGAATGGGTTAGCAGAGACCTGTGGAAGTTGACCCAAGCTAGGTTCCTGAGAAAGAGGGGGCACTTTAAAAATTCTGACTGTGGGGAGCGCCTGGGTGGCTCAGTCCATTAAGCGGCTGCCCTACAGCTCAGGTCATCATCTCAGAGTCCTGGGATCAAGCCCCACATCGGGCTCTCTGCTCAGCTGGGAGTCTGCTTCTCTCTCTCCCTCTCCCTCTGTTCTCTGTCTCAAATAAATAAATAAAATCTTTAAAGAAAAGTTCTGACTGTGGGTATGCAGGGGAGAGAGCTCAAACTCAGGCATCAGGGTTCTCATAGGAGAGCAGTTTGGGCTTGAGCAGGAGGGCAGGAAGCAGGGTGCTAATTTAGTACATATTAGTGGCACCTATTTCCAATACAACTGCTGACCTTCTTCCCTCCCTCCCTTTATTCTTCCCTTCTTTTCTATCTTCCTACCCTCCCTCCTTTCCTTCCTTCCATGCTTCCTTCCTTCTTCTCTTCCTTCCTTCCTTCCTTCCTAGTATTAGAAAAGGAGCAATAAACAAGACAGATCACCTTTGTGGAGTTTTCATTTTATACAATACATATATATGTGTGCAGTTTCTGATGATGACAAGTGCTAGGAAGGATATAAAACAAAATAATAGGATAAGAAACAGTCTGGGTGGGTTGGAGACCAGAGGAGGTGATATGTGAGCTGAGAACTGAATAATGAATTGATAGTCATAAAGATTCAGGGATGGATGCTGGCAAACAGGATACAGTCCAGGTGAGAAGTGGTGGCGACTTCAGTTGGAATAAACAAGGAAACAAAGAGAAGCAATGAGGTCTAAGGCATACTTTTAAAAGATTTCAGACAGAATCTGCTGGTAGAACTGTTGCGGGATCTGAGGAATCATGGACGAGTCCTAGGATTTTTTGCTTGAGCAAGTGGTACCATTTATTGATGTGGAAACAATTAGAGGAAACATCTTGGGGTAGATTTTGGAATGGAGCATGAAATTAAGGGTTCTGTTTGGAACATGTTAAGTTTGAGATGCCAATTAGACATTAAAGTCGAGATTTCAAGTGGGCTGTTAAATGTCCCAATCTGGCCCTCAATGAAGAGGTCAGAGCTAAAGATATAAATTTTGGAGCCATTGGTGTATAATACATTTTAAAGCCATGAGACTAAAGGAAATCACCTGTTGAAAAAGAAGAGTGCCCAGGACTGAACCCTACTGCACTCCAACATCTGGAGGTTGGAAGAAGCCAGGAAGGTGAGAGAAAAATCAGGAGGGAGTGATGTCACAGAAGGCCAATGAAGGAAGTGCTGCAGGCAGAAGGGAGGAGTCAACTATGTCTAATGGTGGTGTGTATTGGTCAGGATTTACTAGGTTATGCTCTGGTGATAAATTAGCACTAATTGTGTGTAGCTTATCACAACAACATTTCTTTCTCATTCACACTGTATGAACACTGTGGGTCAGAAGGGTGGAAGTTCTGCTCCACAAGCACCAGGGACCCAGACTGACATAGATGACACTTGTCCGGGATGACACCGATCACCAGAGTGAGAGAAGAAAGAGCATGGAAAATGGCGCAGTGAGTCTTCAGTGCTTCAGCCAGGGGTAATACATATCACAGTCACGTACACCTTCCCAACCTGCAGGGGACCTAGGGACTGGGTGCTAGCATATGAAATAGTTGGTGACTTTACTGCTTTCTGCTGAGAGGTCAACTAAAATGAGAACAGAAAACTGATCACTGTATTTAGCTATGCTTAGATCACTAAAGATGCTAAAAGGATACTTTCAATAGAGTGGAAATAATGAAACTCCATTGGACTGGATTGAGGAGAGAATGGGAGGTGGGGGAATAGAGACGGTGAATATCGACTGACCTGATGAGGCTTTTTTTTTTTTTTTATGACAAAGGACCAGAGAAATAGAAAGATAACTAGAAGGTTAATTGGTAGGGGAGGGGGAATATTGTTAAACAGTATTTTTTTCCTTCCTCTGGGTATCTAAATGTCCTTGAATCTCTTACTCTGCAATCCCTATATAAATAGATGAACTTGTCTCCTATTTCACTAATGAAACCAAGGCCAGTGAACATTGAAAGTTTTAACCTTCCATTTTGTACCTACAAATTCAGATATATCTACACCTAACTATATCTAATTCAACATGGATTTTTAAATATGGTTTTGTGGTGATGGACATAATCCAAAGAAGAGGGGGAAAGTTGCTCAGGCTAGAGAGAAGGGACAAGAGAAGAAGGCCAGGGGAGTTTGGGAACCACAGCCCAGGTGGAGGGGTTGGCCTTTGATAAGATGGTCGATGCTTGATCCATTCTCACCAGAAGGAAAGCCTGGACTGCATTGAGTCCACCGGTCGGGACTGATGAGGTAGCCCCTGCCCTGTTGCATTTATCTCCCCAATGAGAAGAGATTGTTACTGTGGGATGAGCCTCCTGGGGGAGTCAGGGAGCAGAGAACACAGAAGCAGTGGAGCCTGCCTGACAGTTTAAACCACTCTCTCTTCCTCCATTGCTAACTCACAACTAGCAACTACCTTCAGAATTCTCCTACTGTGTTCAAGTTGTTCTTGCACTCTGAACAGCTTGCTGTGGGTAGGCTTTTAGATGACTCATTATTACTTATGATGACAATAATAACTCATTTTTACACTTTCACTTTTTATAGTATATTCCATATTTATTTATTCATTCTGTCAGACTTTCAAATAAATGATTCATAGCTGCCATATTCAGTTTTATTACTGCAAAATATATACATAGAAAACTGCCTAGAGATGCATGTACAGTTTAACAAATAATGTTTTTAAGAAAAACAAGTTAACTAGAGGTATCTCATCCTTGTTTATTCATTCAGTTGACAAACCTTGTTTGGAGTATCTTCCAAGCACTGAGCTTGGAGCTGGGGCTACAGATTCGTGTAAGGCAAAGTCACATGCCTTTGGAACTCATGGCCTGAGGGGTGGAGAAGGTGGGCAGATAAGACAGTCATGCAAATAGTTTATTACAAATGTATTCAGCAGTTCCAAAATGTAGAGATGCACAAAGTGCCACCATCTCTTATTAACACTTCACAGTAACTTTAAAAGACAGTTTTTATTAGCTTCATTTGATAGACGAGGGGCTTGAGGCTTCCAGCAATTTAAATGGCAGATCCTAGATCATACAGCTAGTGAGTGAAACCAGTGCTCAAACCCATGTCTTCCTACTTTAAATTCTATCGCCTTTCCCCAACCACTGCACAAGAGTAGTAGAAGAGTAGCCCAGAGTTACACTCTAAAGCAGATTTTCTTCCATCATCTGAGGGACAGAGAGTAGCCTGACAAGGCTGTGGAAAACCCCAGTGCACCTCTGCCTGGGAATGTCCTGGGGATGCAGGGGACTCGTTAAGGGTTTGGTATCTGGACCTAGAGGTCACTGGGCCCCAATTCCCCTCACAGTCAAAGGAAACCCCAAGGTCCTTTTATTCAATCTCTGTGCCAGTCCCTGACCACAGTGGGCCCCTTCCCACCCCTATGACCTTCCCATGTTTCTTGAAAAGCCCTCTGCAGTCTGACCACTCCCCTTCTTTTACTTTCTTACAATTGTCTACACCACCTGCACCATACTACCACCAATGCATTGTCTATGAGTGTTCGCCTACTTTCTAATATAAGCTTGAATTTCCCATACCCCCAGTGCTTTCTATCACAAGGTCAAGGACAATATTTCTTTTATTTATCTGTAACATTAACCATAGAAGAAGGTTGTCGAAAGAGCAGATACTCAGTACTTGTTGACAGATGGTCTACTTCACCAGTTGACTCACAATCTCAGTGAATAAACAAATGTTACATTTAAATAATGAAATTCTTTCCAGAGAAAAAACAGTCAGGATACAGAGGGGTCAAAGGGAAAATGATGGCCCCTTGGATCCTTTTCACCTCTTTCTCATGGCTATTGCTCATTTGAGGATGGGAAATTATTCCCTGCCAAAGTCCACACTCTTGGAACCTGGACCCTATCCCTTCTCTCTGTAGTATCCCCCTGCTTTGGTCCAACACCACTATTTGAAGTGCATAAACTCTTTGACTGTGGAGACTCTTCAAAACTGAAGCTCCATGTAGATTAGGGAAAGATAATTACTCATCTGGACCTGACCTAGTTGGTTAACTAATAAAGTCTTCATGGTAGAAAGCCAAGCCTCCCCTACAACCCTCTTTTTCCCTCTGATCCTTACCCAGGCCCTGGGACTCCAGGTGGAGCAGCTCTTCCTGGCCATCTGGTGCCTGCCCCAGCTTCCCATTCATGATCATCTCCAGCTCTGACAGGCTGCCATGTGCATTCATGGTTTTCAGTGCACATCCCAACTCACAACCCTCCCAACACTGCCTTTTTCTCATGACCTCCTGACCTCATAGGTCTGACCTCAGTGGTTTGCTGGTATTCGTGAAATCATTTCTACTTGACAAATGATTTTCTCTCAGCAACACAGTATGCAGAAGAAGGATTCCAGAGCAAGACAAACCTGGGATCAAGTTATGGCTTTACCATTTTACTAACTGTTGTCTTGGGGTCACTTTTAACTTCTTTCAAACTCAATTACCTTACCTATAAAGTGGGCCCAATACTACCTAGTTGACAGGGTCACTGTGAGAATTAAATGAGTCAACATATGAAATCCCTCTAGCACATGCAAAGTTCTCAGTAAGCATTAGCTACCCTCCATCACCACCAATAGACTTGTGAGATTAGTTGAGTTCATATTTGTGAAGCATGAAACAGTGTCTATCACATAGAAGACACACAACAAATAATTTCCCCTTCCTTTTTTTGCCCCCAAGGAATGAATACCGGTATACCCAAACTCCATTTTACCTTTTGCTTGCTTCTAAGCAAGAGAAACAAAATTTTATTTAAATCTACATGCATTTCAGGGAAGAGGCTACTAGGCTAGAATGTACTTTTTTTTTAATTCTCTTTTAAGAATGTAGCAAAATAAATTTGAGACTACAGTGGAATTCATTCCTAATTCAGGCATAGACAGAAAACTGCCCTCATTTGTCAGACAATAGGGCATGTGAACAATGCTCTAGCTGCTGCCCACAAAGCACAGACTGACGTGAGAACTGAGCTCATTGGGGTGGACGCCAGTCAACAGAACCCTTTTGACTATGGCCTTTAGAAATGGTCAGGACATCTCAAACTCAGGGAATCCTGTGTTTTTCAGATTCTGCAGCATTTGGAGCCTCTTAAGCTGAAGAGGAATGCTGCCTTTCTA
Source organism: Callorhinus ursinus (assembly GCF_003265705.2). Taxonomy (NCBI): domain Eukaryota; kingdom Metazoa; phylum Chordata; class Mammalia; order Carnivora; family Otariidae; genus Callorhinus; species Callorhinus ursinus. The sequence goes on from NW_027397121.1 coordinate 1,580,971, forward strand.
TTCAGGGGGCTTCTCAGTCAACTGCCCTTTAACCCACAAAGGGCTAGAGCCCATGTGTCCTTCCACCCAGATTTCCAGGGTTGGTTCAAATACTGGGCCTGGAATTGGACACCAAGGCTGCCACATCTATGGACTGAAATCAATGGAAAAGAGTCTGTAGATCCAGTTTCGCCTGGCATCAGGAGCCACAGCATGCTGTCTTATTTAATGGAAATGTTGCTGGCCTCCAGATTTCTGAGTTAACTCCAAAATGCAGAAATGCCAACATGACCCAGGCTGTTCTCCAAGCCCCATGCCTGTGTCTGTCCATGGGTTTTTCTAAGCAACCCACATGGGGACTTTATTCTGAATAAGAACACTCACAAAAGGAAAACGCCAGACAGGCTGGGTTAGGAAAAGGAAGGTCTTCGGCAGACGATCCTCAGGACCATGGTTTAAAGGCTTAATGTGACTGCTGGAAATGGGCCACTGCCCTCAAGCAGCTGCCATTCTTCCAGGCGCTCTAAGTCTGTCCACTTGGTTGGCACACAGGGCCTTTCGGCACCCCCTCAGGCTAACATCCAGTATGCAGCTGCAGCAGGAAGGTGAATCAGACATGGTTACCAAGATGAAAGAGAAACACAACCAGCTTCGAACACTGCCCCCTAATTCCACCCAGCCCACATGGTCTGCACTGCTGGGCCTGCAAGCCTTGCTGGTGGGACGTGTGATCTCTGGCACCAGGAGTCAGGAACCCATTTGATTTATTTAGATGTGGTGCCACTACTGGGTGGGTCTCCTAAGGTTTCGTGGCTTTCCACTTCAGATTTTCCCTTTACTCCACTCCCTCAAGCCCCTGCCAAGCCTACCATGCTTCAGCCTGGTCCAAGCCAGCCCTAAGAATCTACAAATTAAAGGTTCTCATTTGACGACTTTCATGTGGCAGTTTAGGAAACTCCAAGGCCAGTCCTAATCTGAGGACTTCAGCCCAGGTGGTATCTTCTGGTTTGAACATAAGCCTTTAACCCCAAGGCCTAGGGCACCAACTCATACCAGAAGTGTTACTCAAAAGCAGGAAGTAGGTTGGGCAAGTGTCCTTGGTCACCCTAAAAAATCGACTCTTGGTCTTCACATCTGCAGTCACTTTGGCCGTGGCTAAGTGGTTTTGTCTTCCCCTTGTCTTCAGATTCCATACCCTGCTGCACCCACCCAGCCACCCCTCAAATTGTAGCTGAGCTGGCCCTTAAAATAAACAGAGCCATGGCACATGGCACCGCTTCTTATGGTGGCCTCCATCACTCTGGGGGTGGGGAGACATGGACAGAGGGCTCCTTGGCATCTGCCCCCAGGAGGCCACTCTCAGTGATTCGGGCACTTTGAGGGCATGACGCTGCTCCCTGGGGAAAATCACCTGCATGTCAGCCCCTAAGGTGGTAGAACTGGGCAGTTATTTTCCCCCAGAAACATAGGAATGATGAAAGTAACAGCAGTTGTCATTTGATTGGGTGGTAATCTGTGAAAGGGGATGAGTGACGTAGGCTGCCTGACAATGTCTTCCGTGAGTGTGAGGAAGGAACGTGGGAATGCAGGGACTACATCTGTGCCATGCAGGTCTTTCATGTAACTTCCAGAAACCTCCTCCTTCCTAAATGACAGCATCCTCCCTGCAGTGAGGGGAGGAAGGTCAAGGGTCTCAAACGTCCCTCCTAATCTTTCTGGGAGATGGACCATTTCTCTTTATAAGATCTTTTAGCGCCTCCCCATCTCATGCATGTTTTCAGTCCAGCATCAGTGGACACTTTGCTTTCCATGCTAGAAACTGCTGACTTGTCCTTCACTGCAGAGTTTCTGGCTATAGCCATCATTTCCTTTTGATGGCCCTCAGGACATCCTTGTCCCAGGCACCATTCCCAAGAGTGTTGGACCACCGACCTTTCCTTCATTTCCCTCCTGACCTTTTATGTTTCATGCTGCCTTGATGGATTTATCCCTTCCTCTCATCTAAATTCCTCCTTTTCTCTCCCTCCCACTGGTCCATTCAAACTTTTCTACACACCAAAGGATGGAATTCTCTTCTAATTATTTATAGGAGGATACTTTTATATATTTCACCTAAGTCAACATTTACTGAGAAATTCCAGTGCCTAGAGAACCTTGTATCAGATATCGTACAAAGCCACACTCTATCCCGGCCTGTTGCTTCTCATAACTGTTTGCACTTCCATGTCCTACATATTGTAGGGATTCATCGTGTCACTATATCAAAGCCACTCCCTCACCTTTGGTTTCGAAAACTTCCGCTACCAAGCCACAAACCGTATGATCATCCCCCACATCCAGCTTCCTCCCTCTCTCAGCCTTGAATGTCTCCCACCCAGCTCTGAGCCTTCTCTTGCTTTTGGTCCCAACCAGTGTGATCCACGCCCCCCTTCCTGTCAGAATCCCACGCCATCGCTCACTTTTCCTCATTCTCTGTGGCTCTTCTTTTCTCCCCTTCCTTCTTCAGTCAGAGGGAACTGAGGCACCACATAAATAGATGCCTTTCCCAAGGAAAATAGATTTTTGGCTCTGACCAGGAAATCCATTTTTCAGCATGAATAACACAACTCTCCATCATTTTACCTTTGTCAATTTTTAAGCAAAAGCTTAAGCAGCAGTAGGTTGTTTGGGGCAGCCAGGAAAATGAGCTCTGGCCCTTGTGCTCCAGACTAAAGGCAATCAGACAGCAGGCCCAAAGGCAGAGCATAAACTCTCCACTTCTGATGTTTTTCCTTTCCACTTGGTTTCCATGGGACCCTGTGTTGGGGGCGGGGAGGGCTTCCAAAAGTACCAATGCGTATTCTTCAGCAATTTAAGGAGCCAAATTTCAGGATGGCCAAAAAAAAGAGAACATTATAGAAACGGGTGAGGGACCAGCACCAAAGAATTTTGTATGCCTAACATTTACAGAAGCCTCACTCCAAGGCTGATTTTGCAAGTGCCTTGTTGTCTGCCATTTCTACCTAAGTGCCGTTCATAATAAGTATCAAAATCCAGAAGAGGCCGTAACTTTAGGATTTGGAAGTGTTTTCCATCTAGCTCACAACCTGGAATTGCAATGTCCTATTTTGGGGGCTGAGACTGAAAAACTCCTCTTCTTCTTTAGGGTTTTTTGTTTGTTCATCTTTTGGTTTTTGCTTTGTTTTGTTTGAAATTTTATACTGGCCTGTAATATTTTATGTGCTCTCCTCCGGGTCTTAAACAGTCCTGTGCCTCAGCAAGCTAGCAGGCTGCTCTGAGTCATCCATGTTTTCTGGGATTTGACACTGTGACCTATGATTGAAATTCACTAAAAGGAAACAACCACGAGCTAGAAACAGTCACAGCAAGTGGGAACTCCTAAGGTCCTCTGCTTTGTTGAGCAGTGGAGTCTGACAGACTAAACAAAGTTGGAGAAAAGGCACAATTTGTCTTTGCCATCACACCTTCCCTTTTAAGCTCAGATTTTCCCCCATTTTGGCACCAGCCTGAGACACCATCTTATGTCTCGTCTTTGCAGGATCTGTTAGCTAATGGTTAACAGATCATGGAGTTTGTCTTTGCTGGCTCCAAGACAGTGATGCCTTCAAGAGTATTTGCATTTTTATAAAAGCTTCTTGGAGTTGGAATCTCTAAGGGTGGTCTATGAAGCATAGTGATATGTAGTAGGAGAAGATGGTGTTGAATTTCTTGTGTGTGTGTGTGTGTGTGTGTGTGTGTGTGTGTGAATTTCTAAAATCACACTATACAGGGGATGCACCCACCGAGGAGTGCAGTGGTGGAGGAAGAGCCATCAATGCACTTACCCCATCATGTCACAATATGCTATGCCAGAAGGAAGAACAGTAAGCATGTAGGACATTCATTTATTCATTCAAAAGAATTTGAGTTCCTCCTATGTGCCAGGTACCATCCAGGTGCTAGAATTACTGCAGCAAACAAAACTCACAAAAATCCCTGCCCCATGGAGTGCACACATTCTAGAAATAATAATAGAAATAGTAAAACAAAATTCGTGATTCTTTTTTTCTGTGGTACCGTAAAGAAAATGCAAGGTTTGGGACAAGATAGACAGTGATGAGAGTCATTATGCTTTTCCTAGCAAAATGGATCTAAGAGCAGTACTGACTTCCTCTAAAAAGCCAGACCATTTTTACCCCTTTATAACATTTCTTTAACTGAGCCTCAGTTTCTTCCTCTGTAAAATGCTATTTGACCAGGGATCATGGAGAAGTTTACCTGACATAATAGGTAAGGAAGCACTTGATACAGTGATTAGTGTAAAGTATATAAGAAATTCATTTTATTCTCCCCAAAGGCCATTCCTATTGAGTGGCAGAACCTCGCATATGAATCAAGTTGCCCTTTTGATCCACTCTCCTCCTCTGTCCCTTCCTTCTGGGATCTTCTTCCACTTCTGCTCCACGTAGCAAATGCTGCTCGTCCCTCAGAATCCTTCCCAGTCTCCCCGACAGAGCTGACCCTCCTCCTCCCTGTTTCCCGGCACTGGACACATGCCTGCCTTACGGCAAATAGCAGCTTTCATTGTTACTGTTCACGTTTTTTCTCCTTCACTGGACTTTCAATTCTTTAAGGGCAAGGATCAAAGCTTTAATCTTCTTGTTCAAGTTTATAGCTCGGTCACATGCCAACTACAGTGCCTAAGAGAAATAAATATTGGTGGAGAGAATAAATAAATAGATGATTATCTCATTAGCTTTCAGTCTCTCTTGTGCTTCAACGGCTCTAACTCCTTCTAATGGGGGCCAGAGCTTGCCGTATGAGAAAGCTGTTTTCTAAATCCTGAGAGGTGAAGACAACTCTTCAGTAGGCTTCTAGGCCCTATTTTGCCTCTCTGCCTTCAGACGATGGGCATCATCAGCCACCGCACCTTGGCCTCCCTGAGCAGACATGGGGGACACTAGCTGCCAGAATTATAACCCTCACATATTAATGTCCACTCACCTGAGCTCCCCACCATCAGAGAACTCCAATTCCAGAATGCTTTCTCCATCGTCCCTGGAGGAAAGCTGACCCCGTGTTCCCAATGATACGCCCACAGCACTGCAAGACCCCAAGCGTGTCTTAAAGCACCGAAAGTATTAAGTGCTTCCCAGTGTAACTTTCTGTCTCATAACATGCACTTCACTGAATTTTAAGTCTTGGAAAATTGGTGACTCCTATATACTTGTGATACAGTGCTGGCCCCACATGTCAAGATCCTCTGGAAAGTGATAGCAAACTATCTTCCTGGGCTTATCTCCTCTGTGCACCCCATGTCCTTTCTGTTCCCACTACCCAGGCCCCTCCGCACCTCAGGGAAGATGCAGCGGGGTTTTCAGTAGATTCTAAGTTCTTCCAGGACCCACTGCTGTAACAGTGCCGCGGGCGCTGAGAAGCCTCAGCACGGCTGTTCTACCCAGCTGTCAATTCGGACTGTCGGCTCTAAAAGAAAGCAGAGCCTGGGAGAGAAAAGGCGGTGAACCCAACTCCTTCACTGCAACTTTTCGAACAGCCCTCTCCCAGCCCCCCATCCCTGCCCCTGCCTTCTCATCACCTCCTCTGTGGGAGGCAATTTGGGGGATCCCCCAGGCAGGTTCCCAGGTGGTCTCCGTGGAGCTCTCCTCATCCCCCACTCTGTTCCAGAGAGATTCACTCCCTCTACCCTCTGTTGCTGTTTCATTGGCAGTGAAAAGCACACATTGTCAGAATTGGGCACAGACCAGGGGTGGGGGGTAAGGTATGGCGTGAGTCCCTTGGCTCCTGGTGGGCTCTGCTGGATGAAAAGTGTCCCCCGGTTAATGTGTCTCATGCAGCAGAACTCATCTTTCTGAGTCTCGCACAAACCCATTCCCAGGCCGACCCGGTTCTGGAGTGTGCAGGGCAGATGTGGAGACAAAACCGAGACATGCCCATTTGCTTCTGATTGGAAAAGGGTGGGGCGTCTTGTGTGCCTCACCATTCAGACATTTTTCATGGTGCTATTTTTATCAACGGTAATCATTAAATTGGTGTCAGATGGGCTGGTCCAGTTCCTCACCCCGAGGCCTGGTGATGAGACTCAGCGGGTTTTTTCCAGGCAAGAGGAGATGTGGTATGTGGCCCATATGAATACATCTCCGGAACCTGGGGCCTCACAGGCGAACCCCTCTCGCCCTGGATCATGTTCGTGTGGCAGTTAGAGCAAGGCTCATTGTCACTCCTGGTTCGTTCCTGACCTGATTGATTTAACACACATCTGTTGAGCACCTTCTAAATGCCAGACATTGAACAAGACACTAGGGATTCACAAAAATGTAATCTCTACCTCCTAGAAACATGCCTGTCACCAGAAAGGATTGTCATGTGAAGTGACAATGTCTACTGGGCTGTGCGTGTTACAGATGCATTGATAGAGGATCATTGACTGCGGAGGGAGGATTCGTGCTGCCTGGGCCTCAGGGAACGCTTCTCAGGGTTGGTGACACTCAGCCAGGGCTTCAAAGATAAGTAGAATTAATTGGATGAAAACATGGGGAAAAGGAACCAATGCTTTTAAAAGAGGCATAAAAAAACAACTCCGTAGATTCACCCAAAATCCAGTTGTGAATTCAGCTGTTGCCTAGGGAGTCCCAGGCACACACTTGCATTGAGCCTCGCTCTGGGAGGCAGGGAGGAAGAGGGCTGCGGTACAGAAATACCACCTGCTCACTCTGCTGTCCCTGGCCGTTCTGACTCTGGGTTCCAGAATTTGGCCCCCGAGCAGGGCCCAGCAGTGGGGCTTGGCACATAGTGATGATAATGACCCAGGATGTTGGATTTAGACGTGAACTAGGAGCTGCCATCACAACCTGCTCGTGGATCTTTCGATGGAGAACCTAACCTCGGAGTAAGCACCGAGGCCCCTCCCTAGACACAGGAAACAAGGATGAGTCGTTATATGGAGACTAAGAGTAGAATTTTCTAGGTTCTGTATCTTTCAGCCTGGATTGTACCTCTTTTAACTAAATGCCTGGAAATCCAGCATGAAATTTAACAGAAAACCAAAACGGGGCATAACAGGAAAACGGGGAGAACTGTAGCACTGAATGATGGCAGAAAGTGCATTTGCAGATGTCCTCGGCAATCCGGGGCCTGGAGCTCTGGTTCTCATTTGCTCCGACTAGACATTCCAAACTCCACCCCCAACCCCCACAAGTCACATGCCTGCGCAGCCCCAGCCCTGCAGGGTGCAGGGTGTCGCTGGAAGGGCCTCCTCGCTGGGTCGGTGGCCAGCTGGAAGAGCCCGGGGCCACCTTGTCTGGTCAGGAGCCTCTCGGCTGTGAGCCTCTTGGAACCAGGGCTGGCTTTGTGGTCTGCCTAAAGTGACAGTGAAATTAATGGGATCCTGATGCTGTGACTGAGGCCATTTCCCCATGTCTCCAAACAGGGATGAGAGAAGAAATGTCATTAGGACGACAAGAGGCTTTTGAAATCTTCAAGAGAGACCACGCTGACAGCATCACCATCGAAGACAACAAACAGATTTTGAAGCAGAGGTAAGGCTGGTTCACAGGGCCACTGGTTCCCCGACGCTTAGCCGGGCCAGTCTCAAGGAAACTCGCTACTCCGTTGTCCCTAATCTGTTTGACCTAACTTCTAAAAGAAAGGCCCGATGTGTATTTAGTTTCACAATGAATTATGTCCAGCCCGGTGGGACTTTCCTACGTGGGAACCTCCTCATCCCAGCCCTGCTGGGGTCCGCAGTGTCAGGGCGGGGTCTGTCACTGACAGCACCAACTTTGTCCCCAGTTCTCACCTGTTACACTAATTCCCGTCTGCCTGTGACTCTATCCATATCACACTGTTCCAGGGGCCAGGGAAAAAAGTCTGTAGATCAAATTGTCATCTTAGAACTCTAGCTGCTGCAGCCCACGCTTCCCACTCAAAGAGAGTATACGTGCACTCAGCTTGTGACCCAGAGGCCTCTGGTGTGTTCTCCAGCCGGAAGCAGAGCGGGCAGCAGCGTCTGCTGACATATTGTCAACCTGGTCTCTGAACCCTTTAGGAAAAAAACTTCGTTTCAGCTCATCTGCGGTTTAGATGCATAGCCGCAAACTGTGGCAAACAGAAAGACTGCCAGGTGCATGAGTCTAGAGTTCAGAAGAGAGAGTTCTAGTCTGTGAACTCTTATACTGAGTCACACGTGACTCTGGATCTTAGCACACACACAAACAAACATTTGGAAATTTTCAAAACCAATTCGTTGAATTAAAATGAGATCCAGGTTTGAGAGTCATATGCTTATAAACGCTTCAAGGAAGCTTAAGGAGTGGCTGAGCTCAGGAAAACAGGTGGAGACACAAGGGTCTAGAGGGTAGAACCAGGGGGAAAGCTCTGAAGGGCAGGGAGGGCAGAGAGGAGGCTGTGAGGGAGGCTGAGAAAAAGCAGAGAGAGAAGCAGGGGAGACCCAGGAGAACATATTATCTTGAAAACCAAGAGGGGAGGCGGCTCCAAGAAGCATGTTGTGAGTGGTGTCTGACACTAGAAAGAAAGAAGCAGGGGAGACTGGACCAAGCACACCGAGCGAGCGGGCGACTACAGACCACGGGGCAGAGGGCTGGGAGTGAGGGAGCACATAAGAAGGAGCTGAGCAAAGGGAGCATGTGTGAACATGTATTCGAAAAGTCTGTGATAGATGACAAACATTCGAAGGAGGGAAAACGGAGGCCTAAGGAGAAGGGAGGTTTGTTTCAGAACGGGAGAGAAGTAGCCAACATTGCAGGCCATGGAAGCAAACCCCTGGAGAGAGAGGCAGACAGACAGACAGACCACGGGAAGAACTGATGCAGCAAGGCCTCAGGGAGAAGGTCTGGGGAGGGAGGGCATCAAAGATCCCGGTGAGGTGATCCTGGAGAGAAAAATGAGGCAAGACACTGCCTCCGATGCCCTTGGCAGTGAAGGGAGGAAGGTAAGATGGCCTCTATTTTGTCCGTGGAAGTTGAAGTGGAGTAAGAGTCGGGAGGTAGCAGACGTGGTGGCAGAGGTTTCATACAGATGTCACAGGGAACAGGAAAGAAGGCAGAGCTGGAAAAAGAAAAGGAAAGGCAAGCAGCACTGAGGGCCCAGCTTGACTGGCTTTCTCGCTGTGGTGGCATGTGAGTGGGGGTCTCAGATCACTTTAGGAATCCTGCGATGGTGGGAGGGGTGTAGCCGGGAGCAGTCATTCGGGCGCCATGCTGCCCCCCTTAGTTGGAAGAAGTACATGTGGACCCCGCGGCCCAGTGGTTCCGCTTCTGGGTCTGTCTCCCAGGAAGCTCTCGAGTGGGCTCTGAAGGGGAAGTATGAGAGGATGTTTGCCGCAGCTCAGTTTGTGGCTGAGGAGAGCTGGAAGCCTGGGTGTCCATCACCAAGGAAGCAGAGAGGTAAAATCTTGGGGAAGCTAACCATGAAGTCAGGAGCAATGGATGAATGTACACACACCAGCACGGACAGCACTAAGAACACAATTCATGGAAATTATAAAGAGATGCACACAAAACAAACAAAAATAGCCAAACATAAGGATAGATTATCACATACTTTAACCATAAGAATGGTTACCTGTGTGAGGGAGAAGAATGAGAGCAGGACAGGGGGGTATGAATGAATAAATGAATAAAACAAGGGCTAGGGGAAAAAATAAAGTGCCTCTAGTGAAAGCTGAGGACCCTCCCCCTGGAAAAATGGACATATGTGCATCCACACAAATTTTAGCAAGTGAATCCTGGGGTTTCTCAAACCTTCTAATGCATATTCACAGTAAGCCATGAGTTTCTGGGATAGTCAGCTGGATGTGTTAGAGCAGAACATCTGTCTGTCTGAAGATAAGCATGTCACACTTGCTGCCTCATCCAATACGAACTTCTAAGGGCCCTCAGCCTTCTCACCCAAGGCTTCAGAGCTTCCACCAGGGCCTGACGACTCCGGCTTCATATTAAAATGACCCATGGAGCTTGTAAAACCTTCGGACACTGGGCCTGACCCCTCAGATACTCTAATTTAATTAGGTAGGAGCTAAGCATCCATTTGTTTAAAGATTCCAACATGAAACCAGGTTTGAAAACCACTGGCTAAACAGTGTCCAGAGTCCCTGAGATCCAGAACCTCTGAGGTAGGATCCCCAAACTCTACAGGCTAAACCAATTACCAAGGGATTCTTTTGTGCACATGAGTTTAAGAACCACTAGCTTAGGAAGAATTCTATTTTTTTAAGAGTTTATTTATTTAATTTGAGAGAGAGAGAGAGAGAGAACATGAGTGGGGGAGGGGGACAGAGGGAGAGGGAGAAGCAGACTCCCTGCTGAGCAGGGACCCTGACTTGGGGCTCGATTTCCGGATCCCAGGATCATGACCTGAGCCAAAGGCAGACGCTTAACCAACTGAGCCACCCAGGTGCCCCAAGAATTACTCTGGAATTGGTATGGTTCCTGGTTCTGGTTTATACTCGAGTTTAGGTCTGTTTCCAGTGGGAGGGTGGGTTGGGATGGCAGGGCTGAAGATGTGGTCTTTCAAAGCCTCTTAATACAAAGCTCACTTAACTCTAGTACAGTAAGGTTCTGACAGCCCTGTGACAAATGTGCTTTTGGGCTGAAACACATCCAATCACATAGGATGGGCTGGTAATACTGGTGGTCCCATCTTGCTTGTGGCCATAGAACAAGGGAATTAATGAAACTTGCACAAAGCTTTCCTCTGAAAAGGGCTTTTCCCAGCAGTAAATCAATCTTTTTAAATCAAATGAAAAGCCAAGAGACCAGCCCACATTTTTTAAAAAATGTCTGCATCTGTTTAATGTTACTGTAATAACAATCATTAAAGGAATATTTGGTACTGGGGAGTGTAACCCAGGATCTACCCCTTTCTCGGGATTGGAGCTTTTGTTTGCATTCATGGAGAGTATTCAATTACTAGGTATTACATGCTCATAACTCCTTGAGGCAGAAGACTAAGAGAAAATGTTTTTCTGTGAAAACAAATAACTAAAGCACTGCTCCTACAGCAGACATCAAAATAGGGTCCCACAGGTGCCAGTGGGGGTGACTTCCATGCTGCCCTTATCTCAAGAAGCAGTCTGCAGTAACCCCGATCCCCTCCAAGCATTTGCTGCCTGTCCCCCTGGTGACCGGAAGCACCATGTGGCCCATCTGCAGAAGGGCTGGCTCGTCCTAGGAATGCAGACATGAACCTCAGGATTTTAGTCAGGATGGCGCTAAACGCCTGTTCCTCACTCAGCTCCCAGGAGACTACTTCCTCTGAGAAAGTCTCACCCTCTGGAAGCCCCCAGCAATGAGGTCCCAGTGTCCTGGCCCACCATTCATTCCCAACTTTTCACATCATATCACTCTACCATCTGCGTTTCCAATTTTGGGACATCATGTTGGCAAAGTTCACAAAAGAGGGGCTTGGGACTCACAGGAGCCTGGGGGCAGCTCAGCCTCTCTAGCCCATGGCAAGGAGGTTCTAAGCCCAAATGAAGGAACCGTCGATGGCCCCAGATCCCTCCTGACCACTCAGTTCCCCCAGAGTACAAGAGTTGACCTGGAGCCGTGGGACAGAGGGGTCCATCAGTGGCTCACATGTGCACATCCGAAAAAAAGATTTTCTTCCCCATCTTACCTGGACCCTAGCCCCCAGTCTGGAGGAGATTTGCTACCTGTCTGTGACAAGAAAAACAAGATGTTGGCACATTAATAGGGTGTTTACCCTTTGCTGAACTAGAGCACGTAAGCCAATTCTTAAGCTGGATTTTTATAGTGGAAGACAACTACAATTCAAAATCTACATTCAAATCAGGGATGACTCAGCCTTGTAGTATATAATAATATGAAGAGAGGTTGGAGACCCCATGTTTGGCAAAGACCAGTGCTCAGGTACCACACAGCTAACTTTCTTCTGTGGCAGGTCTTTGATGCAAAGGGAGTCCCTCTGTCACAGAGTTCCATTAAATAACAAAAGAAGAAATAAATAGATTAACTGCAGTTGGAAACAAAGGCAATGATAATGAGAACTCAAGCAAGAAAAGCACCCCCTCGGGCACCTGGGTGGCTCAGTTGGTTAAGCGACTGCCTTCAGCTCAGGTCATGATCCTGGAGTCCCGGGATCGAGTCCCACATCGGGCTCCCTGCTCAGCGGGGAGTCTGCTTCTCCCTCTGACCTTTCTCTCTCTCTCATTCTCTCTCTCAAATAAATAAATAAAATCTTTAAAAAAAAAAAAGAAAGAAAGAAAGAAAGAAAGAAAGAAAGAAAGAAAGAAAGAAAGAAAGAAAGAAAGAAAGAAAGAAAGAAAAGCGCCTCTTCACTCGGTTGGATCCTTCAGACACGGAATAGAATGGCAATCTAAAACCAACAGGAAAACTGGACCAAGGCTGGAGAACAATCTCGTGGCACCATCTGGAAATAACATCCCTGACAAATAGAAGTTCCCTGGTTCCTATTAGACTCCGATTTTAACCTTTATTATTTTTCCATTTGTTTTCTGTATTTACACCTTGTTCCCTGAACTAGAATTATGAACTCTTGAGAGCTGAGATTAGATTAGTATCTTCCCAGCCTCCCCACAGTTTTTAACACAGTGCTGGCCACAAAAATAGTACTCAAAAATATTTCTTTGGCTTGAGAATGACACTTTGAAATTGACTTCGAGAAGTCTTAGCAGCCAAGCAAACTGCTCAAGACCTACTTCCTAGAAGCAGGCTTCTCGAGACAGGCAAGGAACAGAACAGGACACGGGAGGGGGCAGCCATCTTGATGGGAAACAAGATGGAATAGAAAAGAAGTATTGGTATTAAAGAAAAGGCTAAGGGAAATGAAAGGTGGATCTTCCTGGCAATATAACAGAGAGAGCTAAGGTGCCATGTCAGGGATAGGTCTCCAAAGGAAGGAAATGGCATAGATGCAGGCCTACTCTTCCTCTCTGATAGGAAGAGTATTGCATGTTCACTCTGTAAATAATCAACATATTAAGTTAATTGCTGTAGACAAGAGGAACCCCTTGCCCTCCAAGGACATATTTGCCCCACTGGCCTGAAGAAACCATCCCAGCTGATGTGACAGGGAATAGACCCAGAGGCTCTTGGAGATTGAGTGGCTTATGAACATCAGCTCCTCCCCTTAGCCCATAGGTTAAAGCAGCTGCTGCCCCTGGTCCCCAGCAAATTGCCTGTGGTTCTAACTTCCCTGGGGCAGAGCCAGGTGTCATGCTTCCTCAGCTGCTCCCCCAGTGGTGACATATCTCTGCCTGACCCACACCAAGGGCTGGATGGGATTCTCCCAGGAGCTGCAGGTCTGGAATTTACATGAGATTCTACCTCAACTCCCATCCCTTTCATTGCCCCTGAGATTCTACCTCAACTCCCATCCCTTTCATTGCTTGAGAAACTCAGCAACTGTCTTAGGTGTCCTTGACCACAGACTTGCAAGGATCCCTCCTCTGACCCCTTGGTTTGCTGAGAGGATGATAGCCATCATTCCTGTCTGTAGTTGCTGTTTCCAACATGCAATCCCACATCACAGTCCATCACCCAAGTGGGTCCCTACACTGCCAGGCAGTGGTCATGGTTTAGGTACAAAGGACGTTTGTGTGCACGTACTTCCCACATCAACCCAACCCTGAGAGGTATCTCATCCTAATCTTACAAATGAGGACTCTAAGATTCAGTGGGGCATTCAAGTCCAAGTCTCTGCACCCCAGGGAGTGCTGCCCACCACGTGCTCCCTCACGCTCTGCTGCTTATACACTACAGGTAGGTATAGAATGCTCACCAAGTGCGTGCCCCGGTCTAAGCTCCAGGGATAGTTGTGTGAATTAAATAGATGTGGTCACTCTCGTCAGGACACTTACGATGTTGAGAAAGGGGACAAAACAAATCAGCAGGCAGTTCCCACATGGTGTACCATGATGACAGATGTTCAGAGTTCTATGGAGCACGTGGGGTTGCAGACCTGCCCAGCCCTACAGAGGAAGAGACCTCTCTGCTGCAACTGCAGGGTTAGGTAGAAATTAGCCAGATGAAGAAAAACTTTCCAAGCAAAGGGAACAGCCCCAAGGTGAGCCAGTGTGACACTTGATGGTACTGAGGCCAATGGGGGGTGTGAGAAAAGATTCTGGAGAAGTCCACACCAGCCACAGCATGAAGAGTTTAGTTAGCCCTGTTAAGGAATTTGGATTTTGTTCTGTGGTCCCTGGGGAGCCCTTGAAGAGTTTTAAGCCGGAGAATAATAAGATCAGGTTTGCATTTGAGAAGGTTTGCTGGCTTCATGAGAAATGGCCTGAAGGCAGGTAGCAAGAATTCGGGGGAGCTCTGCAAGCCATTGTCACTTTGAGGTGATGGGGTGATGGGACTGCTCCTTCTCTGAGGAATGAAGGAACGAAGCCAGGTGGAAAGCTGTGAGAATTAGGGAGGACCAGGACGGGGAATGGATGCGGTGAGTGAAGATGCTAATGGAGGGAGGGGCGGGAGTACATAGGTGAGTGTCTGTCCTGGGCAGTGAGATGAGGAAAGGAAAAAGGAAGGGGAGGGGTATTCGGAGGGTGGGAGCTGATCAGTTCCTCAGATGGATTTGTCAGGAAATAAAGCGGGACTGGGAGGGAGATCTGGGAGCTATCTATGGGGATGACAAGTGAAGACACTGGCGTGATGGGGTGCCCAGGGAGAGGGTCACGACAAAACCCTGGCAATTTGCAGCATCTAAGGAACAGCTGAGGAAGAGGAGACTGAGAAGGAGCAGTCAGGGCGAGAGATGGCTGAGGTGACGCGGAAGCCAAGAAGGAGAAGGGTTTGCACTCTGCGGATAATGTGCAGCGCGGCACCGTGGCTGCTGTGGGGTCAGTGAAGGCTGGGTGTCACAGGAAGCCAGGCTTATGAAAGAGCAGCCAAAGGACCGCATTACTTCTCCCTTCCAAGCCCAGGCCTTGCCCTGAGGTAGAGATTTTTCTGTGCAGCACACAGAGCCACCTGCCAGCCCCCACAATGGAAATACCCCCAGCAACGCTGCGCTTCCCGAAATGAGCCATGCAGCGAACGACTTCCCAGAGAGGAATGCCTTGGTGCCAGGAGGAGAGCCTCGGGGGTGCACAGGTTAAGTCACAGAGCCTTCTCCCTGGCCCTGCCCAAGGTGCAGCCTCCCTGACATAGGCCAGGCCTTTCCCCCTGTGAGCCGCAGCTGAGGATGTTGTCCAGAGGAGCCATGAGCCCTGGCGAAAGTCAGCACAGGTTCAACCGCCTTGGGGTTCCCTGAGGCACATCATTAATGGGAATGTGCCTCTTTCAGGTCGGGAAGGAGTCATCACGAGTCTCCCCTTCCTGATGATCAGAACTTAGTCTAGGGCCGGAGCAAGGGGAAGCAGAGGGGCTGAGGGAGACGTGGGCTGGACAGGTACGGAGATGCAGGTGGGTGAGGATGAACGTGGCAGAAATGGGGGTCACCTTCTTTCTCATCTCTCCTGCCTCCCCTGCACTCTCCCCCTTTTCTCCTCGGGACTGAGCTTTCTTAGTCCAGAGTTTGTCTTGACAACTGGAGATCAGGAACACATGTGGGTGGGGTGGCCTGGAGCAGGGACAACTGCAGAGTGAAGGGAAAATGGTCTCATGCGGACAGGACAGCCCTCAGCCCACACCTCTTCAGTGGGAAAGTCCATTTTAGCTTGGCGCTGCGCTGCAGAGGAGAGACTGGAACAGCTGGTGGCTTCCCCCACTGGGTCTGCCAGCCCTGGCAGGGCGGCTCTTTGGAGTGGGTTCATCACAGTACGAAGCAGCTCCCTCTGCCATGCCCTCCAGGACATGTGGGGGCACCGCCGAGGCTGGGGGGGGGGGGCTCCAGCCCCAGCCCAGGCCCCCCATTGGGGCTTCTCTGAACAGCTGCTGTGAAGACTGCCTGTTCTACTTCGCTATCTTCCCCTTTTCTTTCTCTATTCTGGTTTCCTCCATTCAGCAGCTCTGCAGCCTTTCTCTCATATCTTCTTTATTCTCAAGAATCCAAATGGGTGAGTGAACTCTGCAAGAACAGGCATTAAGAGGAGTCGTTCACCGAGCAATGAAGGATTGTCAAGCCCTGTGGAGTCCTAGGGGCTGGGGATGGACACAGGCAACAATCAGACAGTTATAGTCCCCTCGCTTGGCAGAACTTACAGAATGAAAATAGCCCTCATCTTCTGAGTGGCCTGGACCACCCCTCAGATGCCACCTGCCCCACAGGCAAAGGCCAGTGTGAGCCCACAGAGCCCAGCACAGAGACTTACCTGAATGTCTGCTGAACCAAATTCAGTCTGAATGGCATCAAATGGGACTGCATTTCTCTCCCAAAGGTGACAGGCCCTAGCTGAAGAGAGCACATCCATAAATCTGTCACAAGCCTGAACACCCTCATAAGGGAGCTGGGGTGGAGTTCCAAGAAACCTAACAGTGAGAGGAAATTTAGTCCCCTTCTTTGGAAACTTCCCATCTACAGTCACAGGCCAAGCAGCCAGACTCGGAAAATAGCGGTGACATAATTCACACTTCTCCTCCATCAAGCACAGGCCCGGCCGTCACAGCATTCTGGCCTCTGCCCACGTTGTTCCCCTGCCTGGAATGCCCTCCTCTTCCCACCTCCTCTAACAAAATCCTACACCACTAAAGAGCTTAGAGACAAAAGAACATGATACCTGGGATTTACTGGGATCCAGAAAGATTTGGGGGGCTGGGGAGGGAACACGGAGAGAGGCGATCATTAAAATCAAATTGGCCCGGTGTTGATAGTTAATGAAGCATGATGGTGGGTAGAGTTTTCTAACATGTCCTATGCATCCATAAAAGCCAGGTCAATCCTACCTTGTACATGAAGCTTTCCTGCCTACTCTCCACTCATGGACAGGCCCCTCCCTAGTCATACTCCAGTGGCTTAGCCACAGTTATCCACGGTAGCACAATGATTTGCTGTAGCCATTTATTATGGATTTGTTTCATAGCTTTTTGGTTGCCCTTTAAATTCCATGGCAGAGAGGAGAAGGGAAAGACTGACATTTCTTAAGGGCTCCCCATGTATAGGGGATCAGACTGCGTGTTTCTCACATAGGCCAGATCCTACACTGCTTTGCCAGCACAAAGTTGGGCTCTCAGCGGGCATCTCATCCATATTTGTTGGAAATATATAGGAGTCATTAAGTAAACATCAACACAACCATCTGGCAGACTAGTAGACAGCCATCAAAGACAATGGATAAGCTTCTAATGACGTGCAGAGGGATTAGTACTGTTAAGTGAAAAATAACCAAAGCACAAAATCATATGGATGGTACGATCTTAATTCTATAAAAACGGAGTAGAAAAAAGACTGAATGAAGCACAAAATGTGCTGATTTCTGGGGAGGAGTTATTAGGGATTTTTTTTCTCTTTTCATACTTTCAAAATGTGATTTAACATCATATACAACGGGAGTCAGTAACCTTCTTCTGTCAAGGGTCAGATAGTAAATTCTTTCAGCTTTGCAGGCCGCACAATCTTTGTCACAACTACTCAGCTTTGCCTACACGACATGAAAGCAGCCATAGACAATGTCTAAATGAATCGCAGTGGCTATGGTCCATTACGATTTTATTTACAGAAGTAGGTGGTGGCCTGGATGTGTCTCACAACCAGCCATAGTTGGCCAGCCTCTGACCTATTACTCTATAATCAGGAAAAAAATGTTATTTAAGTTATAGTAAGCATGTATTCTCAACTATATCTATAGGATCTTGGTACTGTGATTAATAGAGAAGGGCAGGGTACAAAAGTCTTACAGCCATGCTTTTATTCCAGTACCCTTGCATCATAAAACACTCAAAATTGCAAATCATAAATTACAGAATATGAGGATGAATATTCTGTGCTGGATAGAGAAGTAAAAATTCACGATACCAGTAATTAATATAAATTTTAGCTCTATTTTTAAGCCCACTATATGTCATTTATTTAGATCTTCTTTTATATCTTTCCATAAAGTTTTAAATTATTTTAGAGAGTTCTCAGGAATCTATAATTTTTTTTTAAGATTTTATTTATTTGACAGAGAGAGACACAGTGAGAGAGGGAACACAAGCAGGGGGAGTGGGAGAGGGAGAAGCAGGCTTCCCGCAGAGCAGGGAGCCCGATGCAGGGCTCGATCCCAGGACCCTGGGATCATGACCTGAGCCGAAGGTAGACGCTTAACAACTGAGCCACCCAGGTGCCCCAGGAATCTATTATTTTTAAAGCATAATTTGGGATTAACTGAAAACGACAAATTCTTTTTTTTCCCCTCTGCAGATTTTCTGAAGCGAAGGCCCTGGGAGAAAGTATAAATGAAACAAGAAATAAAATTGGTAAGCAGATGATATTCTGTGAGCCTCTTTCACAGACCATTTTCCTGGTAAAAATCAGGTCATGAAGTCACTCCGAATAACCATGAAGCTGAGTTTCAAGACATTCCTGCCAAGGAAGCTGCTTTGAGAGTGCCTTTCCTTGGAAGTTTGTCGTCTCCCCTACCATCCATCAGGCAAAGTGTTTTCTTTTGTCTAGAACTTGAACTTTTCATCCTCATGCAGGCCTGAGCTCTAGCATCCCAATGAGAAAGTTTTGCTTTGCCCCTGGTGTTCCTCAACAATAGCTCAACTAGTCACAAAGGCAAGACTACAGTGACATTTCGTATTTTCAAGTGCTGTGGAACACTTCTACACACACCCCCCCAAAGCTTATACTTAGCATCTGGGGCACAGGTGTGCATTTTGCATTTTTCAGCACCACTCAATAAGCCAGTGGGAGGAGGAGAAGGAAAATGAGCCTCTGTGCCTTCCCAGGATGCAGGTGCCCAGCAGAGCTCTGCCACTTAGGTGAGCATGCCCGGAAAGATGAGGTTAAGCCAGGAGGCAAACTCGGTAAAAATATGCCTCCTATTTTTGTCAAAGCGAGAGGAAAATGTTGCCTTCATCCCAAGCTAGAAGACACCCAGGGTGTCTCCCAGGCTGAGGCAGCTCTGCAGAGGGGCCCCTTGTGCCTTTGCTTCTTGCCAGAGAAGCTGACTTTCTGCATCTATCTCCCTTGTCCCTACCTTCCTCCCCTCATAAGTGAGGACAAGACAGAAGCCACTGTGAGTGTCCCCTTTGGCTTTTCCTACAGAATATGGAAAATTACAACAGCTTCAGGCAGTCTCTAAAAAGGAGTCTCACGTTCTCCTCTGCCGCCTGAGGCAACCGGGCCCTGAGCCATGCCCAGCACCGTGCAGAGAATCTCTACAATCTCAGGGGTTCTTAACCTAAGATCTGGGAACTCAGATGGGGCGGGGGGAAATGAGCCCTTATTTTCACCAACCTCTAACTGCAATTTAGTGTATTTTCAGTGATGAATGGAGGCAGCTGACCCCAGTAGGACTAGCAACACCTGTCATCCATGGAAATTACAGACATTTTCATTTCACAGCCCAGTGTGGCAGATATCATAAAATATCTTTTATATTCATTAGGACTTCAAAATTATGGTGGTTATCAGACTTGCCATTAGATCTTATTATTTAATGCATTTATATAAAAGCATATAGATATTTCTGTATCACAAAAAGTTTTAAATTTTGGATAACTATTTCAGTATAACTGATTTCTCTTAAAATCCAATGTATTTTTCATTCTATGCACCCAAAAAAATCATCATTCTATGAAAGGGTCCATGGTTTCATCAGGCTGCCAGAAGGTTCCCTGGCAAAAAACAAAGATTACAAACTCCTTTCTTGACCTGGATTCCCAAACCCCTAAAACTACATGAAAAAAAAAAAAAAGCAGAAACCTGGGTGTTAAGGGTGTGTACATTTTTCTGGAGATAATATCCATAGTTTGTCTGATTCTCAGAGGGGTCAGTGACCCAAACTATTAAGGAAATTGGTTCTAGGTCAGTGCCCCATCGTCAGTGCCAGGACTTCAGAGCTGAGGAGCAGCCCAGGCCCAGCAGCGGGACCGTGCTGGCCCACCTGGCTGGGTGGCTTGGAAGGAAGGGAGGGAGGGTAGGGGAAGCAGGCCTCAGTGCATCCAGGGCCAAGACTTGTCAGCCTTGTGAGACTCAAAGGACCCAGTGGTCTGTTTTTATCCCTGGAGGGATAAGAGGGAAGGACCTTTTATAAACTGCTTCTCCCCAAAAAGTAACAAAGTTTTGCTCTTGAAAAATATCTAACTCTCTCAACCAAAATAAAACCAAAGTGTTCATTACAACACTAATGAAATAGACTCATGATGAAAGACACCAATGGCCTATACCAATATAGTTTTTCACCTGGAGTACCGGTGGTTATCACAAATAATTCTGAATTTTTCATAGTTTTGGTGCAATATCATATGTTCATGGATCCGGTTTGCCACATTCTCAAGAGAAGGCAAGTTAGAGGCTGCCCTACAGCTCTGCAGGTTGTGCCCTGCCCAAGAGCCAGAGTCAGAGGGTGTGAGGGCTCTAATTTATCTCTCAGAGAGGATGATCTGGACACACAAAGGGTCCAGAAATGCTAGCAGAAACCCTGGGCAAGTGGACCTTTGTTTTTTCTGGATCATAACAAGCAGAGCTCATAGCAGTGTTGAGATTCAAGCTAGCTACCAAGAAAGTAGCTAGTTCAGTGGTGCTAATAGTGCCAATGTCACTCTTCCTTTACTTTATGCAAAGAGCAGACTAAGATCCATCCCCTGGCCACCGGTCTTCCTAATGTGCTTTTGATCCAAAGGGGGCCAGGTAAGGTGGGTCACTGAGACTCAGCTTCATTACTGAACAAGCTTTCATGGTGCTTGACCCCAGGAAGTCGCCCACCATCACTGCATGTCAGAGACAAGGTGGAACTTGTACACACATTTAAATTTAAAATCTCCAAGGCAATCTTGAAGGAAACTGGCTTCAGGAGATTTGTGACCTTTCTAAGTGCAATTTTTCCTAGGGAGAAATTAAATCAAGTGGAATTTTCAGTCCCCAGTGACTGAAATCTTAGACTTAGTGAATCTCAGAGTCAGGAGGTGGGAGCTTGGCACAGATGTACCATCACATGTGTGGGATGGTGACTCAGCTCCACTCCCAAACTGTGCCACATCCTGCCTCTGGACCCTGAGGCGGGAATGGGATGCTGTGGAGTGCACATGGAATTGGCCTGCAGAGAGGAAATGAAAACTATATTTGTGAACTACAGATCAACCAGCCCATGTGTTTCAAGTTCAGATTCCTTCCTGGGTAATTTGTTTTTCTCTGACATTGTGATCTAGAACTATCACTTGAGTTTCATCCTCAAAAGTTCCTAAAGGCTAGCAATTCAGTTATAACCATATAATATCTCATTTTACATGGCACAATAAGTCAACCAAAACGTCCATGTTATTTTCGTTTCTTGTAATAAGCCAACCGAAATTAGGGAGATAAACTCTTGCCACCAAGTCCTTTTCTGTCCTTCTCTGTACACCATTTACATCAATTCTGATGTCAAATCAGTTGAAATCAGAAATGGAAGAAATAGCCAATTCAGAATCTCCCCAAAAAAAGTAGAGTCTTCGTTTCTGTAGGAGAGGCATTTCGTTGTATTTACATGTCCCATACATAAGAGCATTAGACTGCTTTTCATCACGTGGGCTGTGTATTTGACACATTCACATATGCCCTGCTTCCATTCATCATATCTCTAAAAATGCCATTGAGACCACACTGGGGGGAAAAGAAATAGACTGCATCAACCAGACCACTTTTCACTTGCTAGAATTCTGGCATTTCTTCTACATCAGTGTTCTACCCCTGGCAGCATTGTCTTTGGCAACAAGGAACAATGAAGGGCTGTCCTTTGGCATAAGGCCCACCCCTAGACCAATGCAGGAGCCAGCTGCTTTGGAGGCAGGGGAAAGAGCTTGACTGGCACCTCTTCATCCTCCACCGACCCCTCCAGGCCTAAATGAAAACGAACATCACAGGATGCCACACAGAAGGGTTTTCACCAGTGGGCCAATCAGTGATCAATTCACAAGTCACAGGAAATGTAATAGCAGTAGCTGTTAGCAGGAGGTGAAGGGAAACACCAAACGCTAGAAAGCTAACAAAACACTCTGGAAGTTTCTTTCTCCTACTCCACATTCAAAGGACCCCAGCCACCCCTCCCCCCATTTGAACAACACTCTTTAATAAAATGTTTCTCTTACATATTTGGGCACTGGTAAAATCATTTCTCAGATCCAGGTCTCCATCAGCAGGGTAAATAGGACGATTTTCAGTTGTGTGCTTTTCTGTACTTGGATCTTCCCTTGAGGTTTGCTTCTGGACCTGTTGGTGCATGATGGCTTCTAGTAGCTTATCCAGGAGTAGGGGAAGGATGACATCCGGGTCATTTCGCTGGATCATGAAGACCTGAATTAAGTATATCTTTTGTTACTCTTTGTCACTAGTCCCAATTAACAACCACCCCAACAACAGTTTCTACCATGTATTAAGCACTGACTGCACTGTGCCAAACCTTGACATACACTATCTCATTTAATCCTAGCAAAGAAGAGCCATGACCTATAGGGGGGCAAGAGTATTACCTTATGTTGTATATTCTAGATCACAATTTTTAGTCTTAACACTTCTGAAATCAAGATACATTTGGCCATTTTTTCACCTTTTACAAACCTCTGGAATGAAAATGAGTCTTACCATTGACATAATCTAGGTTCTGTGAAATAGGAATTATCTTTATTTTGCAGATTTAAAAAAATGGAGTTTCAGTGAAGTTGCCTGCTGTGTGACTAAGTCGGAATCAAATTCCATTTCTGTCCAACTGCAGAACTTTTAAATACAGTTTATGATCTCCATAAATTCAGATTTATCTGACTTTGACATTTTCTTCTGAGTTTAAAATTTCACTCAGCTGTTACTCAGGTCTCCTGAATCTTTGGCCTTTATCCAGTGTACCCAACAAAAGACTCAAACTACACCCTAGCTCATGCACACACAGCTCAAGAAGATGAAAAGGGTCTTTGTAACATGATTAACGATAGGTTGTCTTGTGCCTTTTGGGGCTTTGTTGCAGGGGCGGGTGGCGCCTGAAACACAGCCTGCCCTTGCTCTCATTTCCATGTACACCAGTCCTGGCTTGTGTCTGCCCTTAGGAAGGGATGACTTTTTCTGGTTTGCAGAAAGATATGCTATGGCCTTGCAACAGCCCTGGTAGGAGTCAGTGTCCCATATGGGTTTCAACCATCCTCTTCAGTGGTTTGGAAAATAGAATAGCGGGGTTGTATTTTCAGGCTCCATACAATTCCAGCTGAGTGGGTTTAGTGATGCTTCAGGAAACATGAGCGAATTCAAAGCATTAACTTAGATGAGGTTTATAGGAATGGGTGTCATGAAGTACTTTTGCTTCATGCAAAACAGTCACCAATAAGCACCAGAGAAAACCTGATTAAGGGCAGGCGTAGAAATCATCAGTGACCACAAAATAAAAATGTGTTACCACCAAGTGGAAAAATACTCTATTCTCAAAACTAAGAAAAGCAGAAGCCAAAACTTTCACTCTGCCCAGCATTTCCATGTGCACATTGCATTTGCTCTACGGGAAGAGAGATGGTTCAAAGAAGAGCAGCTGAGGGGATGAGTAGATCTTTGGCTTTATGAAACAATTCACCACGTGTTTATTTTCAATAACAAGCTCTGTCTGTGCTTTAGAGTATTTGTGTGGTTTTTCTTTAAACTACACTTATCAAAAAATTCAATTAATTTGTGCTCAACTTGTATTGGCCAGGATGTTTGGCTATAAGGATAAAAGGAAATTTACTGTCTCGTGTAACCTGCAAGCCCCAGGAGTACAGCTGGCTTCACATGTACCCTTCTTTCCCTCCTCCCCCTCCACCTTCCATCTCTCAGTGCTACTTGACTAAGTTCCTGACGGCCTCACCCCATTTAGTGACAAGGTAGCTCTGAAAGCTCTCAGTTTACATGGTCTGTGGAATTCATAATCCCAGTAAATGCGATCTTTCCCAACAATGTTGGCAAAAAGTCCCTGGAGGGAGGATGCTTAGCCTGGCTTGAGTCATGTGCCCATCTCTAAAGCAATCCCTCCATCCAAGGGGAATGAAACACTTTGATTGGCTGGACCTGGATGGCTCCGCCCATTCCTCAGGCAGGGGCTTAACCCACCTGCACCACATAAACTGAACAAGATTTGTAAGGAACTGAAGAGTTAACTTTCTCCAAAGGAAGAAGCGCTGGGCACACAACAACCAAGTTCACTACAGACCTTTCAGAAATGTGTCTGTGGTTTGAAACAGATATCTGTAAAGGAACAAATTGTAGGTCCTATGAGAAAAGATAACAGTTAAAGTGATGTATCCTATAAAAAAGAAAGCTGTGCACGGGGAATTCAAAAAGCTAGTTTTAAGTATCAGTGCTTCTGTTATAATGGAAGAAATGCAGAATTACATGCTAAAAAATAATTGGCCTGGTAAGAAAATTGAGATTGGGGCGATCTCTCAAAACCCATGCAACTTTATAACTGGAGCTCTAACAAAACCAATTACAATCCTAACAAAAATAATGATATAAACAGAAAGAAGCGTTAAATTTGTAATACATAGGGAAACACTATCTAAAACATCAGGTTTGTTTTCCAGTTTGAGTCTTCGTGTTAGAAGAGGGGGCGCTGGGAAGGGTTGAGGTGCTGAGTTACAGAAACGTGACCAATACGCACAAGATGGGAAGAGCCGCACAGCGAGAAAGAAGCCATTTCTTCGTGGAAAGCGCCCTGACCACGCTGGACCAAGAGAAGAAATGCAGGGGAAAGGGTGCTGTGTATAGTCCTGTGCTTCTCTACAGCCCACGGGGCTCAGCTCTGCAAGCTGGCTTTTTCTTTGGTGACTTTCTCCTGGTGGTGCAAAACGTTAACTTACTAGAGAAAAAAATCGTCTGTGAGCAGATGAGCCTGCTGCATGACGCAGATTTCTGCCTCAGGAACTTAGTCGGAAGCGAGCGGACTGTAGATGACGTGATGTCATACAGAGGGACCAACAAATTGTAATTCATCTTTAAAGAGTCTGAAAAAGGAAAAAGATAATTTTCACTTGTATTGAAAATACAGTTCGTTGTGGGAAAAGACATCGTGTCCAAAAGGTAATTTAAATGGATAGAGACTCTAGGAATCTTACTTAAAAGCAGAATAGATGGGCCTCTTTCTGAGATGGCTCAGGGCAGCTAGAAACAAAAAGGGTGAAGCTGATTCCTCAAGGTCCCTCCGGCAACAATCTGGAACGCTGAAACTCCCAGATAGGCAGTTATCTGAGTGACAGCCCATAACCAACCTGACTGATGTCTTCACAGAATGGACTGAGTGTCTGCTGTCATAGTTTGGAGATCAAACAAACAAAAATGATCTGAGCTAGCCAGAGGGCTGTAAAGTATATTAACTGACAAGAGGTAACACTAATAATTGTCATGTATAAGGAAGGAAGCCCTGCTTTGGTTCGAATGACAGCCAAAAAAGATGGATGACTG
The DNA here is from genome assembly GCF_003265705.2 of Callorhinus ursinus. NCBI lineage: Eukaryota > Metazoa > Chordata > Mammalia > Carnivora > Otariidae > Callorhinus > Callorhinus ursinus. Next base: position 1,606,429 of record NW_027397121.1, read on the forward strand.
TTCTCCTGGAGTCCTGACAGGGTGGTCCTACCTTAATGAAGGAACCAGGGCCCAGGATCTGGCCTTGTCTGGATGGATTCAGGAAAGCCATGCCAATCAAACTCACTGTAAACTGGAGAAGCGAGTGTTAAATTGACCATGGAGGATGTTCCTTTATAGACAGGAGCTCTTAAACTGCCTCCATCTGGGGCATTTTCTCTTAAGAAACAGAGTAGATTAGTTATTGGAAGGCTGGCAAATAGGCAGCGCTAGGCCCAAAGAAAATCAAAACAAAGAAAAGAGCTTTGAGAGACAGGCTCTCACAGTCGTGATAAAGCTTCCCAGGGCATCCATTGCCCACAGGAGCAAATATCCTTACAGCAATTACGGTCGGTCTCCGGGCTGAACGGCCTCCTTCTGTGCATAAGAACCTTTTCTCCAGAAAAGATAAAATACCATTCATTACGGTTCTACTTACTGTAATTATTTCCCATTCCTGTCTCTCAAGGATGAAGCCCACATCACTTTGAATTATGCTCTGGGTCACAGGAACAATTGCTTTTAGTTTGGTTCTTTCGATTTTCAGAAATAGAAATCCAGTCAAGCTAGCTCAGGTTTAGGAGGCAAGAATCTCCTCAATATGCAGTAATAAGATCTGAGACCCATCCAAGCTGAAATGGGAGCCAGAGCCAGTTCCCAGGGGGGCGTCAGAGCCCAGTGTACCTTCCCCAGGCCTTCCTCCGGGCTTCTTGCCACCTCTGCGCATGCCTGCTCTTGCAGCCTGCTGGTCCTGCTGACTGATAGGCCTTGCTTGCTAGCCTTTGGCTTGCTCTGGCCCCAGCTCGACCTGAAAGCATCCTTTAACATGCTTCCCCAGGTGAATGTGCTCATTCTTTGCTTATTTCTTAGCTCAAAATCATGAGAAAGAGAAACTGAGTGGCCCACTCTATCCTTTCTAGACCTCCAGGACAGCAGCTGCTGGCGAGCTTAAGAATATGCTGTCTTGAGGTCAGAAACCCACCCCTGGTCCAGGCAGCCAGGGAGGAAAAGAGGTCTCAGAAAGAGGCCACCTAGGCAGCAAGGGAGGTTTCCCTTTTAAAAAGAGGATGGGTAGAGCGGGCACAGTGATTGATATCCTGTATCCTCTGGGCTTTGTCTTACAGAGAGCTGTGTAAAGATTTTCGCTAGTTCAGCTCCTATAAGGTTATATCAGTTCCTTCATTTGCAGGTTCTAAAGGAAGCAGAGCACCATTTTGCATGTGGTTTACCATCAGTACTAGTGACTAATCTTTGTAAAGTGCATTATAATATATAGGGTTTTATTTTGTTATTTTTATATAGTCAAATCCATTGATATTTTCTTTTATGATTTCCCTCGTTGCTTTTGTACTTAGAAAGGGTCATTGGAACAATAATAACGATGGGTTGTTCATTGCCGAGTATTTGTTTAAAGCTTTCTGAATTTTCTTACAGTTTTTTTATTTATTTTTCACACTCAACTCATTTAGGCTTTATTGTGGAATATGGCATCAGCTGAGGCTCGAAGTGGAATCTTTTGCAAAGAACCAATTTTCCCAAGACCTATTTGGTTTAATGAAATGCCTTCAAATAAAATTTCTTCCCCTCATAGGAGAGTCATTTCAGATTTTCAGAAGGCAGCTGATGCATCTAATGTCATCATAGCAGTGATGTACATCCTTGACATGATAATTTTCTTACAAGTATTACAAAAATAATTTTGCCAGCCAATACTATTATCTGGATATCAGAATAACCCTGCAGAGGAGTGCCAACTTTTATGTAAACCAGGAAGCTCACGGAGGGGTAGTGACAGGTGCATATCTGTTAAGTGGGTGGTCCCTGCAGGCTGAGGGCCCTCTCTGTGAAGGGAAGGAGGCTGTCTTTTTTTTTAATTTTTTTATTTAAATTCAATTTAGTTAACATATAGTATATTTTTAGTTTCAGGGGTAGAATTTAGTGATTCATCAGTTGCATATAACATCCAGTGCTCATTACTTCAAGAACCCTCCTTAATGCCCACCGCCCAGTTATCCCATTCCCCACCCCCCCTCCCCTCCAGCAACCCTCAGTTTGTTTCTGGAGTTCAGCATCTCTTATGGTTTGCCTCCCTTTCTGTTTTCATCGTATTTTATTTTTCCTTCCCTTCCCCTACATTCATCTGTTTTGTTTCTTAAATTCCACATATGACTGATATCATATGATAATTGTCTTTCTCTGACTGATTTATTTTGCTTAACCTAATACCCTCTAGCTCCATCTACATCATTGCAAATAGCAAGATTTCATTCTTTTTAATGGCTGAGTAGTGTTCCATTGTATATATCTACTACATCTTCTTGATCCATTCATCTGTCGATGGACATCCGGGCTCTTTGAAGGAAGCTATCTTTAAGCCTGGCAGCACGAGCTGGTTCACCTTACTTATTTGCCAGGGGAAGATAAATGATACCATGTTGTTTCACCTCTAAGGAGAAAAAGTGAATTGCCTTATCTTACACTGATTAAACAGAAGGAGTAATTGTAGCTGGCCCAGAAGTGGGTAGGGGCTTTGTCAATGACACTGTGCAGGGGAAGAGCTGAAACTAACAGAGGGTTTGCTCTGTCTCTGGCCAACCACCCTGAAAACACTGATGAGTTCCCTGCTGAAACCGGCAAGAGCTTTCAAAAGCAGAGGACACACAAGGGGGGGGGAATATCCTTCCCCCACAGTGGTCATTCTTTTCAGGGTGGAGACAGCCTGGGTTTGCCGTTGGCTTCATGTAGTAACCCGACCCTGCAGACCCAGCCCCAACCCCTAACACACAGTCTGCACCACAACTTATCAAAGCGAGACTAAAAATACACATATGCAGCTCCACCCCAAGATGTGCTAGTTAAAGCTCAGACCTGCAGAGGGGGCACCAGATACCGTGCAGAAACATTTGTCCATCTGCAGGGACTCAGCGCTCTCCTTCCAGCAGGTAGATGTCAGCTGTTGGACAACATTTAAAAAACTGAGATCCAGGCGCCTGGGTGGCTCAGTTGGTTAGGCGACTGCCTTCGGCTCAGGTCATGATCCTGGAGTCCCGGGATCGAGTCCCGCATTGGGCTCCCTGCTCAGCAGGGAGTCTGCTTCTCCCTCTGACCCTACCCCCTCTCATGCTCTGTCTCTCATTCTCTCTCTCTCAAATAAATAAATAAAATCTTTAAAAAACAAAACAAAACTGAGATCCTCCCAAGCACGTTCAGGCTGCATCACTAATCAGGCATCTCCTGAACAAAAGCCCAGCCCCGGCAGTTTGTGTGGAGAAAATAGTAACAAAAGGACTCTGGGCACCTGCCTGAGGAAAGCTGAGAGGGCAGCCACAGGCAGGACCAACGGGACTGCCACTGGGACTCCTTGAAGTTTGGGATGAATATTTGCACAGATTAGGGTTGCCTGAAAAGACTGGGAGCAAACAGAGAAGCTCGAGGCCAGCCATTGTGTGGCCCACGGATTTGGGCCAGCAAGAGTCAAAGAGGTGGAGTTTCCACCATCATAGTAATAATAACTAACTTCGGTAGAGATACTAGTATTAGCCTGTTATTATAGATGAAGAAGCTGAGGCCAAAGGAGGTTAATAAACCTGCTCAATAATACATTGCTTAGTGAGGGAGAGAGCCAGAGCTAGAACCAGTTACCGTTGGCTTCCAATGTCAATCCCTTGGATGGCAGGAGAATTCACAACTCAACTAAGAAGGTGTTAAGTTCCTGTTGTGTAAGTGCCCAGGAAGGTCACATGTTCTCTCTGAGTTCAAGCTGATGATAAAAAGAAGGAGAAGGAGCCAGCGAAGAAAGCCTTTATCTTCTCTTTACTTTCAACAATATAATAGGGGAAGGAGGCAGAGAGGTTGGCAGGAGGTGGAGAAGGGCTAAGTCAGCCAAGGGAGGGCGAGCCTACCTTCCTAGGCTCTCTCCTCTGATCTGAAGTTTCGAAAGTTATAAATTCCTTGGAGGTTTAGTTTCTGTCTCTTTTTAATTGTACACGTGATTCTTGGATGCAGTTTCACTGTAGAATGTTTAAAAACTACATTAATATACAAATCAAAATGTGACAGCCCTCTTAATTTCCCCTCCCCAGTACCAACTATGCCCCTTCCCCAGAGAGGAGTATCCACTTTCAACAATTTGATGCATGTTTTCCATCCCCTTCTGTGCATTTTTACATAGATGATAGATAGATAGATGATAGATTCATGATAGATAGATAGATGATAGATGATAGATGATAGATTCATGATAGATAGATGATAGATGATAGATGATAGATTCATGATAGATAGATGATAGATAGATGATAGATTCATGATAGATAGATGATAGATAGATGATAGATGATAGATTCATGATAGATAGATAGATTATAGATGATAGATTCATGATAGATGATAGATTCATGATAGATGATAGATGATAGATTCATGATAGATAGATGATAGATTCATGATAGATGATGGATAGATTCATGATAGATAGATGATAGGTAGATTCATGATAGATAGATTCATGATAGATACTACATACATATGTACATAGACACACACACAGCCAGCCAGCAGACACATGTGAAAATACCGTTTTGTTGCATAAATGAGACCACAATGTACATGTTACTCTGCACCTTGCTTCTCTCATGTACCAGTGAGTGTGGGTCTACTGCTCACCATTTTTGACGGGGCTACTTGTAAGTATGAATAAACCATGATCTATTTAACTACTCCCATGTAATAGCCATTTCATTTTTTTCCCCATTTTTTTTTTCTGTCACAAACACTGCATGCATTTTTGTGTACAAATGTTGAGTGTTTCTTTGAGTTAGATGCCTAGAAGTAGAATTGGGGAACACAATGGTGGAGGTGTATTTTTAATTTTAATGAGTACTCCCTGGTTGCCTTCCCAAGAGGGTTTCATTACTTTACATTCCCATCAGTGTATGACAGTACCCCCCTTGCTTGTACATGATAATATTAGTCATTTTAAGTTTTGCCAGTTGGAGAGCATAAAATTGCATTTCATTATTGTCTTAATTTGCATTTCTCTGACAGCTGGTGGAATTGAATGCTTTTTCATGTGTCTCATATCTTTTGCTCATTGGTTGGTTGAATTGCTCTTTTTGATTTGTAGGAGCTCTTTGTGTCCTCTGGATATTGGGCCTTTGTCTATGGAGTATGTAGCAGATGTTTTTCTTCCAGTCTGCCACTTGTTTTAATTTTCTCTTAAGATTTTTGGAAGAACTCTAGGAGAGTTGCTTTTCCCTAATTAAAAAAAAAAAAAATTGCCTTGGATAAGACTGGTTTGTCTGTTCTTCTTTTTGGAAGTTGTAACTGGGAGTTATCCACCCTACCTCACCATAGATAGGCTGTCATCTATCTCTCTATCACCCTGCCTCACCATAGCACTGCCCCAAAGAAGATATCCAGGGTAACATAGTCACACTGCACAGCACTCACTAAAACAAATATGGGCCCAAACTGGATATGAACATTTCAGATCATTTGTCTTGTAGCCACTGGCCACTGCATGAGTACATGAGCCCTGTGTACAGAATGTTGAACCTTTTACCAGACCACTAGTCTGGTGATTTTATTGCTGAAGACATAAGCTTTGTAATGAGGCAAAGACTAAATTTATTAATTTAATCTTCATTGAAGTTATCTTTAATGATGCCTGAATATTTTTAAAATTTAATTGTATTTTGCAAAACAACTTATTAGCACATGTTGAGATGATGCTGAAGTCTAGAAAACCTCCTAATAAATAATTGGACTGTAGCAGTACCTAGCAACTCATTAGCAAATAGCAGGGTCCTTGGGTACTCCCTTCTGTTGGAAGACAAAAGCACATAGTTAAGGAATGACTACAGAAATGGGTAATGTACCAAGTAAACTTAATAAGCAAGGGACATCAAAGACACAAAGTTTATTAATCGCCTGCACCAATAACTTAAAGCAAGGGCAGGTCTATGTTTGAAAGTTATGAAACAATATACTCCTACAGAGGTAAATACCCCAGTCTTGTAAAAAGGACAAAATATGTCATGGAGACGAGTCATGAAGGGTTTAGCTTTACTTTACCCACCGGGAGATAACTAGAACAAAACCTTTATTAGCTCCCATGACAGAGGCAATGCCATATGCAAAAAGGGGTCCAACACTAGGGAGGCTATATACCATACCCACAGGGGTCAGAGCTGAATTGGAGAGGCTTTGGCCTAACAGCCACTAATCCATGCGTGATGGGGACTCCCTAAGCAAGCAGTCCTCAACAGGACAGTAATGACAATACCTTTCTGCTGTTGTCACTTAGCAGGAGAAGATGGATTGCAGCAGAGGAAGGAGTTCAGAGTCAGGGTTGAGTCAAACTGCTGCCAAAGCCACAAAGCTGTTCAAATATGAAAGAATAATCCAAGGATGCTGATTCTAAACAAGAAATCCACTGGGGGAAGGTTGGGTGGTGAGGGAAATAGCAGATTTGGCAGTAGTCTGCCAGTAGGAAGTTGGCCACCTTTATATTAGAATTCCAAGTAATAAGTAGTAAAGATTACATCATATAGATTCATATCCCTAAACCACAGCTCCAGCCGATCTCTCTCCTCCTCACTCCCACTCATAAACCTCTGAGGCCTACAAAAATGTTCATGCCCCTTAATCTAACATTCAGATTCTTTCTCCATGTTGATATAATTATATTAACATTCACTTACTTATATGGGGGATTGGGTTGCTCGTCTTACCAAAAAAAAAAAAAAAAGATAAAAATAATCATGTACAATTTTTCTGTATGCTGCTTTTCACTGCATCCTGAATTTCATATATATAAATTTCATATATGGCTGTATTGTATTCCTTTTAATGGCTGCATAATATTCTACAGAAAGGTTGTAGTGTAACATTCCATCATTTTCCAGCTGACAGGTATTTCCTTTATTTCCATTTTTCTGACACATAAAATATGCTGCAGTATGCACATATATCCTTCTATACTGGTGCTTCTACTTCTATGGAAACTTTTCCTGTAAGGAACCAGGTAGTAAATATTTTAGGCTTTGTGGGCTTCATATGGTCTTTGTTGCATATTCTTCTTCTTCTTTTTCACAGTCCTTTAAAAATTTAAAAACCATTCTTAGCTCTCGGTCCAAAGCCATAGAAAAACAGACCACAGAACAGATTGACCTGCCAGCGCCAGTTTGCCAGTCCTTGGAATAAGAGTCCAGGGAGTAGGATTTCTTCCTAAGTATATTATATTTTTTGCTGCTTTTGTGAATGGAATATTTTTCTATTTCCTGGGGTAGAAAAATCTATTTTTAAAAAATATTTTCCTATACCCAGTCATCTTAACAAATTCTCTTTTTAATTTTAATGGGCTTTTTCTTGCTATAGTTTCTTTAGATTTCCAGAAATGCATATGCATCACAAAAGAAAAATTGTTTTTTGATATTTACACTCAGTATTTTATTTTCTTGTCTTATTGTATTCATTAGAGCCTCTGAATCACTATTAGCTCATAACGGTAACAGTGTCTCTGATCATGTTCCTGAGCATAATGAAAACGGCTTAAGATTACATGGTTTAGAATGACAAAGGACATCATATTAATACAATAAGGATTGTGTACATCACCCTATTCAGGCTGTTAAAATTTCTGTAATGTGAATTTGAGGTGAGACAGATCTATAGTACTCCAGGGGTAGGAGAGGTAATGGAGAGATTCTGTGTTTGAGAATTGGCCTGGTGGGTAGGTCCAAGGATCATGTAAAGAATTAAGTACAATATAAATAGAATTGGCTAATGAACTTGGTGAAGGAGGGAAATTGTGTCTGCCCATATGATGTGAAAGAGAAATGAAGCAAATGTTATAGATGAGACTATTCAGACTGAACTGTACAACTGGCCAGTGAGATGGCCATTTGCCTATAATAAACAATAGTGTAAGGTTCCAGTTCTGGGGAAGGTAGAGTAATCACACTCTATCTTGTCTTTCCCACTGGAAGCAACTGTAAACCATGGACAGAATGAATGGAACAGCTAGCTAAGAACTTGGAAAAATAAGTGGTAGCAGGCAACTTAGGGAAGGAGACCAGAATTCAAAGTACCATCAAGTCATCACCCCCAGAAAATCCTCCGGTGGCAGTGATGGCAGAAGCAGACAAACAGAAGCCTAACACTCTGATGCAGAGAGACTCATTTGCTTTAACCACAGGAGCTGTGGTACCAAAAATGAGAAGACTCCTCATGGCTTTGTCTTCTCTCCATCCTTCCACCGCTTGGTCCCAAATGTAGACATAGTCATGAGAATTGCGTGGCAGAATTGAGGAGTTCACGAGTGGGCCTCAGGGAGTCATAATGTGTCGGACAGGTAGATCCCAGAGAGGAAGGAGATCAAGACAATGATTCCATAAAGTTGTTTACATACACCCCTTACTTTCAAGCTGAGCATGCATGAATCCAAAGAACATACCAAAGGCTTTGACAATCCTGCTATAAGATAAACCAACACCCAGGTCCTATACTGGCCACTGAGTGGCACATACATGGGCCAAATCTGAATAGCACTGCAAAGTCTGCAAAAACAGAGCTGACACTGGAAACACAGCCCAGAAAAGACTATTGGAATTTGTGACCTGACGTTAACCAGGCTGACTGTCTGCTACAACAAAGAAACAACAAAAGACCAGTGGTCTTCTTAGAATTTAAACAAGACCCTGAAAATGTTCAGGATGTGATTGAAAATTACCTGGCATAAGAACCAACAAATTTTAACTCAAAAGAAAAAAGACAATCAATCATTGGAGACCAGCCCCAACTGGACAGTGTTGGAATTAAAAGGCAAAGACTTAAAGCAGCTCCTAAAACCATGCTTCAGGAATTAAGGAAGACCCCCCGGAAACAAATTGAAAAATAGAAAGTTTCAATAAAAATATAGAAAACATAAAAAGAACCAAAAGGAAATTTTATAAATGAAAAATAAAATAGCCAGTGGACTCAAGGAAAGAATGGAGAAGACAGAGGGAGGAGTTAGCAAACTTAAAGGGAGAACAATAGAAAATATCTAATCCAAACAACAGCCAGAAAAAATATTTTCAAAAACATGAACACATCAATTGATTGTCATGGCAGAGTGGAATCTGAGAGGCTACAGGCAGATCTGGTAGATGGTGGGCGCTGAAGCCAATAGCAATGTGTTGTGGACAGTGTGGGGCTTGAAGAAGCAGAGCAGGGGTTTAGGGGTTTAATATTAAGGGAGAAAAGAAAAATTGTTCAGCATTTTTTTTGTTCAGTTAGCCACTGTATCATTAGTTTTTTTAAATTTTATTTTATTATGTTAATTACCATACATTACATCATTAGTTTTTGATGTAGTGTTCCATGATTCATTGTTTGCGTATAACACCCAGTGCTCCATTCAATATGTTACGTTAGTTTTTGATGTAGCATTTTGAAGGGAAGGAAGAATCAAAGAAACCATTTGTGACAGAGAGACTTTTGCATGTGTAGCTCAAGTTTTGCCATACCACAGCAGCCTGAGATGAAATGACTCACATTTGGCTCTCACCCCAACTTCTTATTCTGGGGTCCCCAGACCACTGAGAGTATTGCCCTCCATTAATTTTAAGGATCCATAGAAAGCATTTCACATTTGCACATGACCAAGGTCTTTCCCCCTACATCATGGTAGCTGTTATCCTCCTCTCCTGCTCTGACCTCTTTGGTGCATCTGCTGCCTGAGTCAAGTGAGAATATCTCACCTCTCTCCTCTGGAGTTAGTGTCTACAAGGCCAGTACAGATGTCTCCATTGCTTCTCCAACTGCTATCTCCTACTTCTCTCGTGGCCTCTTGGTACTCAGAAAGGGTAACTTCTGGTACCACTGCCACCACTTTGATATCATGGGACCCCAGAAATTTTAATGGCACCCCTGTTGCTTAACATTTGTGAATAAATAAACACAGTAAAAAACACAAAGAAGACATCCTTGCCAAAACTGCAGATTCATACCATAATCTTAATCTTGCAAACATTTATTGAATGCAAAACACAAGACACTGTGCCAACAGTGTAAAAAGATGAATTGCTGGGGTAAAAAGATGAATTGCAAATAAAATGCATTAGAAGACTATCCAAATTAAAAGAAATGAACTATGGTTAAAACAAACAAAATTAAATGTGATAAGAGTAAAGTTCTTCTCTTAGTATGAAGTCAAAGTCATAATAGGTATCCAGATTCGAAAGGAAGAAGTAAAGCTGTCTTTATTCATAGATAAAATTATCTTATATATAGAAAATTCTAAGGCATTCACTTAAAAACAAAAACTATTAGAACTAATAGAGTTCATCAAAGCTGCAGGGTACAAGATTATGTACAAAATTCAAATTGTATTTCTATACACTTTGCAATGAACAGAGAAAAATTAAGAAACTAATTCATCAACCATAATAAAATATTAGAAATAAATTTAACAAAAGAAGTACAAAACTTATACTCTCAAGACTACAGAACTACTACAAAACTACTAAAGAAAGAAATTAAAGATCTAAATAAATAGAAAGATCTAAATAAATAGCCTGTGTTTATGAATCAGAAGACCTAATATTGTTAAGGTGGTAATACTCACCAGCTTGATCTTCAGAAGTAATGCAATCTCTATCAGAATCACAGCAGGCTTCATTGTAGAAATGACAAGCTCATCCTAAAATTCATATGGAAATGCAAGGGATGAAGTTAGCCAAAACAATATTAAAAAGGAAAAACAAAGGTGGAGGACTCACATTTCCCAATTTCAAACTTACTACAATGCAACAGTAAGCAAGACAGTATGGTACTGCTATAAAGATAGACATATAGACCAATGGAATAGAATTGAAAGCCCAGAAATATACCCATGTATCTATGGTCAACTGATTCTCAACAAGGATACTGAGACCACTAAATGGGGGGGGGGGAATAGTCTTTTCAACAAATGGCACTGGGACAAGTGGATATTCACATTACAAAGAATGAAGTTAGAACCCTACTTCACACCATATGGAAAAATTAGCTCATAATGGATCAAAGTGCTAAAATTACAAAATGCTGAAAAGAAAATATAGGGATAAATCTCCAGGATCTTGGATTTGGCAATGGTTTTTGGGATATGACATGAAAAACATCAGCAGAAAAAGAGAAAATAGATAAATTGGACTTCACCAGCGTTCAAAACTTTTGTGCTTGAAAGGACACCACCAAGAAAGTGAAAAGACAATGTAAAAAAGCAAGAGAAAATATTTGCAAATGATATATCTGAGAAGAGCCTGGTATCTAGAATGTAAAAGGAATACTTTAATGCAACAATAAAAAGTCAAATAACTCAGTTAATAAATGGGCAATGGATTTGAATAAACATTTCTCCAAAGATATACACATCATTAGTCATCAGGGAAAAGAAAATCAAAACTACAATGAGATACCACATCACACCCCTTACAACAGCTTTCCTCAAAACATCAACTGTTGGAGAGGATGTAGAGAAATTGGAAGTCTGGTACACTGCTGGTGGGAAGGCAAAATGGAGGAGTCACTTTGGAAAACAGTCTGGCAGTTCCTCAAAAAGGTAAACATAGAGTGACCACACAACCCAGAAATTGCATTCCCAGGTATATACCCAAAGGAATTGAAAACATATGTTCACATAAAAACTTGTACACAAATTTCATAGCACCATTCTCCACAATAACTGAAAGTGGAAACAACCCAAATATCCATCAGTTGATGAATATATAAACAAATTCTGCTCTAGCCATACAAGGGATTATTATTCAAAAAGGCATGAATTACTGATACATGCTACAACATGGATGAGCCTGGAAAACATTATGCTCAGTGAAAGATGCCAGTCGCAAAAGACCACATATGATTCTTTTTATATGACATGCCCAAAATAGGCAAAGCTATAAAGACAAAAATTAGATTAGTGGTGGCCTAGGTCCAGAGGGGTTGGGGGGACTGGGAGGTAATAACTAAAGGGGACAGTGTTTCTTTTTAGCATGATGGAAATGTTCTAAAATTAGTTGTGGCAATAATTGCCCAACTGTAAATATACCAAAACCCATTGGATTATACACTTCAAGTGGGTGAATTTTATGCCATGTGAATTACATCTCAATAAAGCTGTTTTAAACACACAAACAAACAAAAAGAAAATGGCAAAAGTGGAGAGAAGTATCAGGAGTATCAGGAGAAACAGCTCCCTGTGTAAAAGGGCCAGGGATCTCAATTGGCTGCTAGCTTTGGGTGAGTCAGCAGGATCATGTGATGGCTGCTTAGCAAAGCCAATGTGATCCTGGGCAGATGGAGAGAGGCAGTGTCCAAAACACGGCAACAGTGACAATTCCACCCATTGGATTGCCTTGGTTGGATCACCTCTGACATGGCAGGTTCCTTCTGGAAACCCCATTCTTAAAGGTTGTTCATGGACATGCCCAAAAGAGAGAGCTCATGGGGTTAAGTGGTGAACTTGCCTTCCCACTCTTATGGTGTGGAAGGCAGAAGGACATAATAAAGCAATGATAAGAAAGGATGGTGATAATTACAGGGGAAGAAAGTCTAAAGAGAGTAGTTAATATGGAAAAGAAAAACCAAGGAGAAATATGCCATCCTCAAATATCAAATGAAAAGGGTAAGACTTACCCTACGTCAATTCAGTTCAAAAAATGTGGAGCACCTACCACATAAAGGGCAGCCTTCCATAAAGTATAGGCCTGGGAAAAATCCATGAACAAGGAGTTCTCTAGATCAGAAAGCTTAAGAGATGCTAAATAGTCTACCCTCCCCTTTAAAGAGTCATAATGTGCATTAATTTACTCAAGGTCTCTCTGGGAAACCTCCCCATGCAACTTTTTTGTTTAATCCATCATTTTTCAGGCTTGTTTGGTCACTACACTGCCCCACCGCTTTTATATGCATAAAACCTTTGACATACCAGAGATTCACTGCTTCTTGCAGTTGCTAAGGTTTCTATATCCCACTCAAAGTGGTAAAGCATTAATTCTACATATACTTTGAAAAGTGAAGTATATATATTGTAACCCCTAAGCAATCGCTTAAAAAAACTACTCAAAGAAATATAATCAAACATTGAATCAATAAATTAAGATGGAATTCTAAAAATACTCAAATTAAAAGAAGGTGGGAAAGGGAAAAGAGAATGAAAAACAGAACAAACAGAACACAAGAAAATGGTATACCTAAATCTAAACACACCAAAGTTACATTAAATATAAACAGTCTAAACATACCAATCTGAAAGGGAGAAATTGGCAAAATAAATTTTAAAAAAATAGATCCAACCATATGCTATTTACAAAAATCCTACTTTAAATATAATAATACAGAGAGGTTAAAGTAAAGGATGGAAAAGTATATGGAATGCAAACACTAATCAAAAGAAATCTTGCATGGCTATATTAAATTCAGATCAAATACAAAGAAAGGAAATTACTTAGAATTAATTACAAAGATAAAGAGGAACATAACATAGGATAAAAGGGGCAATTCACCAAGAAGTCCGAGCAATCCTAAACATATATATGTTACAACAGAACTTCAAAATACATGAAACAAAAACTGGTACAACTGAAAAGGAGAGTTGGACAAATTCACAGTTATAGTTGGAAATGTCAATACTCTTCTCTCAGTAATCAACAGAACAAATAGACTTCAAATTAACAAGGATATAGAAGAACTGAACAGCTTGATCAACTAACCAGATCTAAGTGACATTTATGGGACACTCTACCCCAAAATAGTACAATATGCATTGTTTTCAGGGGTGCATGAAGTATTCACCAAGACAGCCCACAGTATCAGTTATAAAATAAACATTAACAAATTTAAAAGAATTGAAATAATACAATAGATGTTCTCTTACAATAATGGAATTAAATTAAAATCAATAACAGAAGATAATGGAAAATTTCTGAAAACTTGGAAATTAAACAACACAATTCCCACAAAACCCTTATGAATCAAAAAGAAATTTTTTTCCTTTAAATTTTTTTATTCTTATGTTAATCACCATACATTACATCACTAGTTTTTGATGTCGTGTTCCATGATTCATTGTTTGTGCATAACACCCAGTGCTCCACACAGAACGTGCCCTCTTTAATACTCATCACCAGGCTAACCCATCCCCCCACCCCCCGCCCCTCTAGAGTCCTCAGTTTGTTTTCCAGAGTCCATCGTCTCTCATGATTCGTCTCCCCCTCCGATTTCTCCCCCTTCATTCTTCCCCTCCTGCTATCTTCTTTTTTTTTTCTTAAAATATATTGCATTATCTTTTCAGAGGTACAGATCTGTGATTCAACAGTCTTGCACAATTCACAGTACTCACCATAGCACATACCCTCCCCAATGTCTGTCACCCAGCCACCCCATCCCACCCACCCCACCCCCACTCCAGCAAGCCTCAGTTTGTTTCCTGAGATTAAGAATTCCTCATATCAGTGAGGTCATATGATACATATCTTTCTCTCATTGACTTTTTTCACTCAGAATAACACCCTCCAGTTCCATCCGCGTCGTTGCAAATGGCAAGATCTCATTCCTTTTGATGGCTGCATAATATTCCATTACCACCTCGTCTTTATCCATTCATCTCTCGATGGACATCTTGGCTCTTTCCACAGTTTGGCTATTGTGGACATTGCTGCTATAAACATCGGGGTGCACGTACCCCTTCGGATCCCTACATTTGTATCTTTGGGGTAAATAACCAGTACTGCAATTGCTGGATCTTATGGTAGCTCTATTTTCAACTTTTTGAGGAACCTCCATGCTGTTTTCCAGAGGGGTTGCACCAGCTTGCATTCCCACCAACAGTGTAGAAGCGTTGCTCTTTCCCCGCATCCCCGCCAACACCTGTTGTTCCTGACTTGTTAATTTTAGCCATTCTGACTGGTGTGAGGTGGTATCTCATTGAGGTTCTGATTTGGATTTCCCTGATGCTGAGCGATGTTGAGCAGTTTTTCATGTGTCTGTTGGCCATTTGGATGTCTTCTTTGGAAAAATGTCTGTTCATGTGTTCTGCCCATTTCTTGATTGGATTATTTGTTCTTTGGGTGTTGAGTTTGGTAAGTTCTTTATAGATTTTAGATACTAGCCCTTTATCTGTTATGTCATTTGCAAATATCTTCTCCCATTCTGTTGGTTGTCTTTTGGTTTTGTGGACTGTTTCTATTGCTGTGCAAAAGCTTTTTATCTTGACGAAATCCCAATAGTTCATTTTTGCCCTTGCTTCCCTTGCTTTTGGCAATGTTTCTAGGAAGAAGTTGATGCGGCTGAGGTCGAAGAGGTTGCTGCCTCTGTTCTCCTTTAGGATTTTGATGGACTCCTGTCTCACGTTTAGGTCTTTCAACCATTTGGAGTCTATTTTTGGGTGTGGTGTAAGGAAATGGTCCAGTTTCATTCTTCTGCATGTGGCTGTCCAATTTTCCCAACACCATTTGTGGAAGAGACTGTCTTTTTGCCATTGGACATTCTTTCCTGCTTTGTCAAAGATAAGTTGACCATAGAGTTGAGGGTCCATTTCTGGGCTCTCTATTCTGTTCCATTGATCTATGTGTCTGTTTTTGTGCCAGTACCATACTGTCTTGATGATGACAGCTTTGTAATAGAGCTGGAAGTCCGGAATTGTGATGCCGCCAGCTTTGCTTTTCTTTTTCAATATTCCTCTGGCTATTCGGGGTCTCTTCTGGTTCCATACAAATTTTAGGATGATTTGTTCCATTTCTTTGAAAAAAGTGGATGGTATTTTGATGGGGATTGCATTGAATGTGTAGATTGCTCTAGGTAGCATTGACATCTTCACAATGCTGGTTCTCCCAATCCATGAGCATGGAATATTTTTCCATTTCTTTGTGTCTTCTTCAATTTCTTTCATGAGTATTTTATAGTTTTCTGAGTACAGATCCTTTGCCTCTTTGGTTAAATTTATTCCTAGGTATCTTATGGTTTTGGGTGCAATTATAAATGGGATCGACTCCTTGATTTGTCTCTGTTCTGTCTTGTTGTTGGTGTATAGGAATGCCACTGATTTCTATGAATTGATTTTATATCATCCTACCTTACTGAATTCCTGTATGAGTTCTAGCAGTTTTGGGGTGGAGTCTTTTGGTTTTCCGCATACAGTATCATATCATCTGCAAAGAGTGAGAGTTTGACTTCCTCTTTGCCAATTTGAATGCCTTTGATTTCTTTTTGTTGTCTGATTGCTGTGGCTAGTCCTTCTAATACTATGTTGAATAGCAGTGGTGAGAGTGGACATCCCTGCCGCGTTCCTGACCTTAGGGGAAAAGCTCTCAGCTTTTCCCCATTGAGAATGATATTGGCTGTCAGTTTTTCATAGATGGCTTTTCTGATATTGAGGTATGTACCCTCTATCCCTATACTCTGAAGAGTTTTGATCAAAAAAGGATGCTGTACTTTGTCAAAGGCTTTTTCTGCATCTATGGAGAGGATCATATGATTCTTGTTAACGTATTGTATCACGTTGATTGATTTGCGTATGTTGAACCAGCCTTGCAGCCCAGGGATAAATCCCACTTGGTCATGATGAATAATACTTTTAATGGACTGTTGGATCCTGTTGGCTAGTATTTTGGTGAGAATTTTTGCATCCATGTTCATCCAGGATATTGGTCTGTAGTTCTCCTTTTTGATGGGGTATTTGTCTGGTTTTGGGATCAAGGTAATGCTGGCCTCATAAAATGAGTTTGGAAGTTTTCCTTCCATTTCTATTTTTTGGAACAGTTTCAGGAGAATAGGTATTCATTCTTCTTGAAATGTCTGATAGAATTCCCCTGGGAAGCCATCTGGCCCTGGGCTTTTGTTTCTTGGGAGATTTTTGATGACTGCTTCAATTTCCTTAGTGGTTATAGGTCTGTTCAGGTTTTCTATTTCTTCCTGGTTCAATTTTGGTAGTTGATACATCTCTAGGAATGCACCCATTTCTTCCAGGTTATCTAATTTGCTGGCATAGAGTTGCTCAAGATATGTGCTTACATTGTTTGTATTTCTTTGATGTTGGTTGTGATCTCTCCTCTTTCCTTCATGATTTTGTTTATTTGGATCATTTCTCTTTTCTTTGTGAGAAGTCTGGTCAGGGGTTTATCAATCTTGTTAATTCTTTCAACGAACCAGCTCCTAGTTTTGTTAATCTGTTCTACTGTTCTTTTGGTTTCTATTTCATTGATTTCTGCTCTGATCTTTATTATTTCTCTTCTCCTGCTAGGCTTAGGCATTATTTGCTGTTTTTTCTCTATCTCCTTTAGGTGTAGGGTTAGGTTGTGTATTTGAGACCTTTCTTGTTTCTTGAGAAAGGCTTGTATTGCTATATACTTTCCTCTTAGGACTGCCTTTGCTGTATCCCAAAGATTTTGAACAGTTGTGTTTTCATTTTCATTGGTTTCCATGAGTTTTTTTAATTCTTCCCTAATTTCCTGGTTGACCCATTCATTCTGTAGTAGGATGCTCTTTAGCCTCCGTGTATTTGAGTTCTTTCCGACTTTCCTCTTGTGATTGAGTTCTAGTTTCAAAGCATTGTGGTCTAAAAATATGCAGGGAATAATCCCAGTCTTTTGTTACCAGTTGAGCCCTGATTTATGACCTAGGATGTGATCAATTCTGGAGAATGTTCCATGGGCACTAGAGAAGAATGTGTATTCCATTGCTTTGGGATGGAATGTTTTGAATATGTCTGTGAAGTCCATTTGGTCCAGTATGTCATTTAAAGTCTTTATTTCCTTGTTGATCTTTTGCTTAGATGATCTGTACATTTGAGTCAGGGGGCTGTTCAAGTCCCCCACTATTATTGTATTGTTGTCAATGTGTTTCTTCGCTTTTGTTATTAATTGCCTTATATAATTGGCTGCTCCCATGTTCGGGGCATAGATATTTACAATTGTTAGATCTTCTTGTTGGATAGACCCTTTAAGTAAGATATAGTGTCCTTCCTCATCTCTTATTACAGTCTTTGTTTGAAAATCTAATTTGTCTGATATAAAGATTGCCACCCCAGCTTTCTTTTGGTGTCCATTAGCATGGAAGATGGTTTTCCACTCCCTCACTTTCAATGTGGGGGTGTCTTTGGGTCTAAAATGAGTCTCTTGCAGACAGCATATTGATGGGTCTTGTTTTTAATCCAATCTGATAGCCTGTGTCTTTTGATTGGGGCATTTAGCCCATTTACATTCAGGGTAACTATTGAAAGGTAAGAATTTAGTGCCATTGTATTGCCTGTAAGGTGACTGTTACTGTATGTTGTCTGTGTTCCTTTCTGATCTTTGCTGCTTTTAGGCTCTCTCTTTGCTTAGAGGACCCCTTTCAATATTTCTCGTAGGGCTGGTTTCGTGTTTGCAAATTCCTTTAGTTTTTGTTTGTCCTGGAAGCTTTTTATCTCTCCTTCTATTTTCAATGAGAGCCTAGCTGGATATAGTATTCTTGGCTGCATATTTTTCTCGTTTAGTGCTCTGAAGATATCATGCCAGTCTTTCCTGGCCTGCCACATCTCTGTGGATAGGTCTGTTGCCAATCTAATGTTTCCACCATTGTAGGTTACATATCTCTTCTCCCGAGCTGCTTTCAGGATTTTCTCTTTGTCTCTGAGACTCGTAAGTTTTACTGTTAGATATCGGAGTGTTGACCTATTTTTATTGATTTTGAGTGGGGTTCTCCTTGTCTCCTGGATTTTGATGCCTGTTTCCTTCCCCACATTAGGGAAGTTCTCTGCTATTATTTGCTCCAATATACCTTCTGCCCCTCTCTCTCTTTCTTCTTCTTCTGGGATCCCAATTATTCTAATGTTGTTTTGTCTTATGGTATCGCTTATCTCTCGAATTGTGCCCTCGTGATCCAGTAGTTGTTTATCTCTCTTTTTCTCAGCTTCTTTATTTTCCATCATTTTGTCTTCTATATCACTGATTCTCTCTTCTGCCTCATTTATTCTAGCAGTTATTTCCCCCAATTTTTTATTACACCTCATTAATAGCCTTTTTGATTTCGACTTGGTTAGATTTTAGTTCTTTTATTTCTCTAGAAAGGGTTTCTCTAATAACTTCCATGCTTTTTTCAAGCCCAGCTAGTATCTTTAAAATCACGATTCTGAACTCTAGGTCCGACATTGTACTAATGTCCATATTGATAGGTCCCTGGCAGACGGTACTACCTCTTGTTCTTTTTGTTGAGGTGATTTTTTCCATCTTGTCATTTTGTCCAGAGGGGAATAGATGAATGAGAGAACAAAATGCTAACATCCCCAGAAAATATACTCTTAAACAAATCAGAAAAGACCTGAAACCATGGGAAAAGAAAGGGAAAGAAAGAAAAAAGAAAGAGAAAAAAAAGAAAAAGATAAAGATAAAAACAAACAAAAACAGAACAAAATAAAAAAAACAGAATGTGATCAAATATGAACAGGCTGGTGCATAGATCCATGCCACACACTAGATTTTGGGTGTATTTTGGTCTGTTAGAAGAAAGTGCCTCCCAAAATTTTAAAGAAATAAAGATTTATATATGTACAAAATAAGGGTTGATATGATGAAGGGGTGGAATATGACTGTAAAGATGAAAATTATTAAAAATTTTATAAAAGGAATCAATAAGAAGAAAGAAGAGGATTAAAAAAAAAAGAAAGAAAAGGGGAGGAATGTGATCAGGCGGAGACTAGACAAAGCCATACACTAGAGATTTAGGGTATATTTTGATCTGTTAGAAGAAACTGTATCTCAAAATTTTAAAGAGAGAACAACTTATATATATATATGCCAAAAATAAGGGTAACTACTATGAAGGGATAGAATATGACTCTAAAAATGAAAAAAAAAATTTTAACAAAGGGATTGATACGATGTTCGTTGAAAAAGGGAAAAAGAAAAATCCAAAAAAAAAAAAAAGACAGTTAAAAAAAATTAACTTTGAAAGACTAAAGAATCATGGTAAAAAAGCCATTAATTCTATGTGCAGTATTCCCCTAGCGCTGGAGTTCTCCCGTTCTCCTTGATCGGTAAACTTGGTCTTGGCTGGCTGTTCTTGCTGATCTTCTGCGGGAGAGGCCTGTTGCCGTGGTTCCCAAATGTCTTTGCAGGAGGCGGAATTGCCCCGCCCTTGTCAGTCCGGGCTAAGTAATCTGCTCGGGTTTGCTCTCCGGAGCTTTTGTTCCCTGTAAGCTTTCCATACAGCTTTGGAGGACGAGAGTGAAAATGGCAGCCTCCCAATCTCCGCCCCGAAGGAGCCGAGAACTCGGGGCCCCGCTTCTCAGTGCGCCCCCAGAGAAAAGCAGTCAATCACTCCCGTCTCCCCGTCTCCGGCTGCACTCCGTGCTCACCCGGCCTGTGACTGACCATTTCTGTCTCTGGCACCCGACTCAGTGTGGAGTCTCCAAACCCAGCAGATCCCTGCAGTGCACTTCTGCACTGCTCCTCCCAGGGGAGGAAGGAGAGTCTCCCCGGACCTGCCACCTGCCGCTTGTTGGGTCCCTGCTGTAGGAGCAGTGGCCCGACTGTGCTGCAGATCACGCTTTATGGCAACCCCGAGCTGAGAGCCCGCGCCTCGGCTCCATCTCTGCAGCCGGCTTCCCCGCTCCGATACCTGGGAGCTCTGCCGCACTCAGGCACCCCTGGTCTTTCTGTGACCCCGAGGGTCCTGAGACCACACTGTCCCGCGAGGGTTCCACCCCCCGCTTAGCCACTGGAGCGACATCCCTCAGCGGAGCCAACTTCTAAAAGTTCCAGTTTTGTGCTCCACGGCTCTATCACTTGCCAGAGCAGCCGACAGAGGCCCCCTCCCCAGCCATCTATCCTCCTGAATATCACCTCGGATTCACTTCTCCGCACGTCCTAACTTCCAGAAAGTAGTCGCTTTTCTGTTCAGAGAGTTGTTGCTATTCTTTTCTTCCATCTCCTGTTGAGTTCATAGGTGTTCAGAATGGTTTGATCCCAATCCAGCTGAATTCCTGGGACCAGACGTAATCCAGGTCTCCGGGCGCCTGGGTGGCTCAGTTGGTTAAGCGACTGCCTTTGGCTCAGGTCATGATCCTGGAGTCCCGGGATTGAGTCCCACATTGGGCTCCCTGCTCAGCAGGGAGTCTGCCTCTCCCTCTGACCCTCCCCCCTCTCATGCTCTCTCTCTCTCTCTCATTCTCTCTCTCAAACAAATAAATAAATAAATAAAATCTTTAAAAAAAAATAAAACAGTTCTTTAAAAAAAAAAAAATCCAGGTCTCCTACTCCTCTGCCATCTTGCTCTGCCCTCTCAAAAATAAATTCTTAAGAGAAATTAGAAATATTTTCAACTGATGGAAAATGAAAATAAAGCACATAGAAATTTCTGGGTTGTAGTTGAAGCAGTACTTAGGAAGAAATTTATAGCATTAAACACATATATTGGCAAAAAAAAAAGTTATAAATCAACAACCTTAGCTACCACCTTGAGAAACTAGAACAAAATAATTCAAAAGCAAGCAGAAGGAAGGAAATAAGAGCAAAAATCAATGAAAAGAGAAAAACAATTAAGAAAATCAATGAAACCAAAACTGGTTCTTTGAAAACATCAGTAACATTGATAAATATCTACCTAGATTGACAAAGAAATAAAAAGACACAAATAGCCAATAACATGAATGAAAAAGGGATATCATTACATTATTGAAAGTATAAGGGAATATTGCAAACAGGCTATACAAATTTCACAATTTAGATAAAATGGACAAATTCCTTGAAGCCACAAACTACCAAAACTCACATAAGGAGAATTAGGTAACCTAAATACTTCTATATCTATTTTAAGAATTGAATTCATAGTTAAAGTCTTCCAAAAAGAAATTTCCTAGCCCAGATTGTTTCACTATAGAATTCCACCAAACATTAAAAAAATAAATAATACCAATTCCACAAAATCTTTTCCAGAAAATATAAGGAACATTTCCCAACACATTTTATGAGGACAGTATTATCTTCATACCAAATCAGACAAAGACGTCACCAGAAAACTATAGACTACTATCCCCTATAAACATAATTAAAAATACCAGCGTATTGAATCCAGCAATATATAAAAAGAATAATGCCCCACAGCTAAATGAGGTTTACCTCAGGAAAACAATTTTGATGTATTCAAAAATCAATCAGTATAAGCCACCATATTAACAGGCTAAGGAAAAACACATGATCATACCAATTGAAGCAGAAAAATATTTGATAAAATTTATCATTCATTCACACAAAAACTCTAGGAAACTAGAAATAGAAGGGAGCTTCCTCAACCTGACGAAGGGCAACTCTTAAAAACTTACAGCTAACATCATACTCACTGGTGGATAACTTAACACTTTCCTCTGTAAAATTGGCAACAATTGAGATTGTTAACTCTTACTACTTCTATTTAACACAATACCAAAAGTTCTAGCCAGTGCAATTAAACAAGAAAAATATTAAAAAGGCATAAAACTTGAAAAAAGAAATAATGAAACTGTATTCAGTTTCCTGTCCCTATTCACACGTGACCTATTTGTCTATTTAGATAATTCCAAGAACCTATAAGACTGGAAGTAATAAAGGAATATGGGTAGAAGTAAATTCTACTCTCCAAATTTCATACTTGGAACACAAATAAATTTTTTTATTAACATATAATGCATTATTTGTTTCAGGGGTACAGGTCTATGATTCATTAGTCTTACACAATTCACAGCGCTCACCATAGCACATACTCTCCCCAGTGGCCATCACCCAGCCACCCCATCCTTCCCAATCCCCTCTGCTCCAGCATGAATGGATAAAGAAGATGTGATACACACACACACACACACACACACACACACACACACACACACACACAATGGAATATTATGCAGCCATCCAAAAACGAAATATTGCCATTTGCAAAGACATGGATGGAACTTCCTAGAAGTAATAAAAAAGAGTATTATGCTAAGTGACATAAGTCAGTCAAAGAAAGACAAGTATCATATGATCTCACTGATAGGAGGAATTTGAGAAACAAGTAAATTTTTAAAGATTTATTTGTTTGAGAGAGGAAGAATGGGGGTAGGTGCAGAGGGAAAGAGAGAGAGGAGCAGGCTCCCCACTGAGTGCAGAGCCTGATGCTGGGCTCGATCTCACCACCCTGAGATCATGACCTTAGCTGAAGTCAAGAGGCCGACACTTAACCAACTGAGCCACCCAGGCGCCCCACAGCTCACTAAAAAAAAAAAAAAGAAGGGGTCATGGGGGGTCCAAGTGTCTGGTAAACAGATGCTTCACTCAAAAGGATGTATGGATGGTGAATGAGCACATGCAAAGATGTTCCACATCATTGGTCATTAGAGAAATGTAATTTAAACAATGCTGAGATATCTCTACATCCCCTATTAAAAAGCTTTAAAAAAATTATTTTTCTAAACTAACAATACCAAATGCTAGCAAAGTTGCAGAGCAACCGGAACCCATATATTGCTGGTGAGGATGCAAAATGGTTACAGACGCTTTGGAAAATAATTGGCAGTTTCTTATAAAGTTAAACATAGACATATCATACAACCCAATATTTAGCCTAGAGAAATAATAATTTATGTTATCATTTGTTACCCTCAGAGACATCAGGCCAGTCTCATAAAGCTGTACAATCTCTGATTCATTTATAGGACATTCTGAGAAAGACAAAACTATAGTGATGATGAGTTGGGGTGGGGGAGGGCATGGCTCCAACAGGGCAGGAAGACGGGGCTTTGGGGGACAATAGAATTTGGGAGATAGTGGTTATACAAATCTATATACATGTTAAATCTCAGAACTGCCCAGGAGCATGCACGCACACACACGCACACACACACCCAAGTCAGATTTACTGTGTGTTAATTTAATATAAAAATAAAACTATCAGTCCACCAAAGAAAGAAGACAGGAGGCCATATCAAACAACGCACCTCAGCTCTAATTTTGAAATGAATCTTATGTAAAGAACTGTTTTTTTTTTTAATTTCTAGAGAAAGGGTGCTCAGGCGATTGTGTGTGGGTTGTGGATATATGTGTGGTGAATTATACAGGCTGAACACAGTAAGATCCTTTACCACAGTTTTTCCTGAGGCTAGGCAGTTCGGCATTAGAAGCAAAAGAGTAGGAAATTGAGGGCTTCTATGATCAGGAGTATCGTGGAAACTCTAGGTCCTGTGACTGATTTGACAGTTACTGTGCATCTCTTAAGTTCAAGGCCGTCTTGCGGCCGGGGGGGGGGCACACAAATCCCAAGAGCCCCAGCCTCTGGGGACTTATAAGCTGGTTGAGAAGTAGGACAAAGAAGACTCCTAGGGTTGAGCCCTGAGGACATTGTGTAGAGCCCCCTAATACACCACACACTGAGGGCTTCACCACCTGTTGCTGGCAGAATAACAGGTCACCACAAATCAGTGTCCTGTAAAAGATTTGGAGACATTTTATCAGGGATAATCATCGATAATACAATTTCCCCTACTATGCTCAACCCAGCAAATTCTGTGTGTTTCTTAAACAAACCTCGGGAGATTTTTTTTTTTTTTATCTCAGTCCCACTTAATGACAGCCCTTATTTCTTAGTCTCTCTCCACAGAGCAGTATTTCATCAAGTTGGCCCCCCCACCAACACCCACCCCGCGGCCAGGGATGCCTTTCCCTGACTTCCTAAATAGCTGCCAGCTTCTACCAGGCATAGCATGGACTGAGTAAAACAGGCCCAGGGACCCAGGCCGAAGAGGATGCATTGTTTGCTTTGTTCTAAGATGAGTCCTTGAAATGGCTTGAGTCCTTCATGCCCCCAGATGGTGTCCACCTCTGCCAAGGTTGGTCAAAGTGACATCTACCATCATAGCAGCACATCACTGCCTTCCTTCCCCTGCACCAAGCGAAAGCTGATCTCCCAGCAAAAGCGTGAAGGAGCTTCTGTTGTCAGAGCTTCATTTCCAAGGTGTCACCCCAAAAGGGAAACAGAGACAACAAGAGAGATAGTAGTCTCCCCCAGCGTGCAGAATGGGAGCCAAGGGGCTGAACAATCTGGTTCCTATTAAAATCTGATCACTAGAAAACTAGTGGCTGCTACAGGCATTCCTATCTGCTAGGTCAGAAAATAAACCTGGCCCCCAAAATACTAGCCAGGCCTATAAGAAATCAGGCAATGGACTGGCTGGAATATTTCATTTCTTCTGTCTCTCACTCTCTTGGTTGGTTGGCTTGATTGCCAGAGAATTAGCTCTGTTTGTAAGAGACTGCACAGACGGTAGGAGGTACTGGTCTTTCTCAGATAAGGAGGATGAAGACCAAGAAATAAAGGCTAGAGCAGATGAGATCAGAGCCTCACCCTTATCCCCTTGTGTGCCATGTGTATAGGCTAGCATGGCCTCATCTGCTAGCACCTTCCAGTCTTCCTGAGAGCATTCCCTGGCCATCTAGAGCAGGCTACTGCCAGGGAATTAACCACATTAAGATAGGGGGTCTCCATGACTCCAGTGGTCACAGAAAGACAGAAAACTGTGAGAAGGGTTATGCAGGCTGGATCGAGGAGCACTGAAGTGGTTTGGGAAACTGCAGGAAGGCTTCAGGCCCCTCCTTGAGAGCTTCCTCGAAGTCCTGTCAGTGTTGATATTGTCACACTGTTAGGAAATCAGGGTGCCTGTTTGCCAGCCAGATGCTTCACTGTTTCTTGCTGTACATGCAAGATCTCAAGTCACCCATCATTCATCTGTTGTACTGGCATAGTTGGCGAGTTCCTGAGATCCAGATAAAAATCACCAATTCCACTAAACACCCCCTCATTGTTAAAATAACAACCCACAGAGGATCATTCACATTAGTCTGCTAACATGTAATCCTGCGGAAAGCAGATTTCTGTGATTCTGGGAAATAAAAAATTATTACCTCAAACATATTGTCTGCAGCAGACAGTATCCTCAGGCCCAGAACGAAGTTCTCACCAAAAATTGCATTTGTCACCCATATTCACTCTTCATGGACACCCTGGACTATGAAAAGAAAAGATCATAAATATTCATCCCCATGAAGAAGGAGTCACATCTGTTTCCAGTGACCGATCAGCATCAAAATCATTTTGCACGAACCTGAATGGATTCACAAGCTTCTCCCCCACAGCCCTGCCCCCACTCCTTGCCATACACTCATACAAGTCCTCCGGAGCAAGAGCTATTTCAAGTTGAGGCCTTCAGGGATAGGAACAATCCTCGGATTCCTCTGTTAATTCCTTGGCCTCCTTGGGCCTCCCAATGCTGACCAAATGCAGATCAGGTGTGTTTGTTCTGGACCCCGTGAGGCCTGGCCAGCCAGCATGGCCAGCATAAAGCTGTGTGCAAAATATGAACTTCTGATATCTTTAAGGAGGGCAAAAAAGAACACATTTAGCCAGATCTCATTTCTTCAGCAGTTAAGGAGTTCGGATTGGCACCAGTTAGGAATGGAATCATCCGGGCCATACTGGAAAGATGCTGTCCTTTTCGCACAGCCTTCTTGCCTCTTGCCGGCCCTCACAAGCCTTCCATTCTCATTCCTGGAGGGACAGCGTCAGAGGATGCCCCTCCCAGTGAGTCTCGTGTACCCCTGGCCTCACCAGCTGGTGACAGCCCAACAGGGCTATGTCTCCTTTTTATTCCCAAATTATATTGGCTGAAGTCTCTACTGGCTTTCCTGCTAAAAATTAGTCCACTCATCTTAAAACAAGTCCCCAGACTGATACTGAAAGGGTCTCCAAGGACAGCCTCTCGAATGCTCTGCAATACATGCCCAGGATCCTTCATCTTCCCTGGCTTCCTCGTCTTTCCACATGCTGCAGGGGCTGCCATATGCTGGGCTCGCTGTCCTCTGATGGTGGCATTGCTGCAGGCCACTGTTCCAGCCCCAGGCACACTGCTTCCCTGGCTACCACATATGACTAGGCCAGGCAGACTTTTATAAGACCTTACCAGAGGCTTGGGCGCTAACAGCTCCTTCTGGAAGTGGGGCTCTTAGAGAGCCATCACCCAGTGGCTCTGGGCCTCCATCAAGCATTCCGAGGAGCAGACTGCTTTGGCCTCCAGGCCCAACTGCCTCTTTATCACTTTCTCTAGGTCATTGTCTGGATTCAGAGTCCTGACAAATAGTTCATGGCACTTTGTTTTCCCCACTTCTGGGCTATTCAGTCTTAAAGGACACAAACAAGAGGCTAGTCCCAGTGGGCTGCACCCAGTGACCAGCTCCTCACCATACCTTTCTCAATGGGGGTGCTATTGGCCTGTTGAGAAGGGCAGGTCTTTACTGCGCAGGACCAGATTCTGCTTACTAAATACCAGTCTGTCTTTCCCCTGTTCTTATGATCACTATTCGGCACCTAAATGAGAGATGCCATTCATTTGCAAGTGAAGTCCCAAGGCATTCTGGAATTACTTCTTCCTCAGAGAACCTCGGTCTTTTTTCTCTTAAAGCTTGGATGAGGCCCATCCACATTATGGAGAGTAGTCGGCTTTACTCAAACTCTGCTGATATAAATGTCAATCACATCTAAAAGCAACATCTACAATGGTGTTTGACCAAACATCTGGACACCATACCTCAGCCAAGTTGACCCATAAAATTAGCCATCACACGGTCTAAGTACAAACAGTACTTTTAAGGCATATGACAATCTACACTGAGATTTAGGGGGGGGGGGGATTTCTCTAGCTGCGCGGACACATAATTCTGCTAAAGAAACACACATCCAGTGAATTTCTGAACATAGAGCACCTAACTCTTACCCTGAAACACCTGCATTTGGGTTATCTCATTTTTTAGAGCTTCCCCGAGGATAGTGGAGCTTAGCCTTATATATAGGGACCTCAAATGGTGCATTAAATGATTAGATTATCTCAAACAGCGCTGTTTGCCTTGAAGATGATATCTAGACTCTCCCGTAGGAGGCAGAAACTACTCCTAATTCTGAAAATTTTAACCTCCCCAAGTTCAAAGAATGTGAAGTTCTGCTGTCCTGGCCCCTCTTAGTCCCCTGGGGCAGCTAATGACCAATACACTCCATGAGCTGAAGAGAAAACAGCTTCTGCTGAAATGAGAGTTCTTAACAATTGTTGGACCCTGGGATATACACTGTCCTGTCCTCTGATTTGTAGAGTGCAGTGTCCATCCATCCCCAGCCATGAGGGATCGGAACATCCCTGTGATAAGAAAAGCCATAATTAAGGAGTAAGCCTTTATATGAAAAACAAGATGGAGTTTGCAAGCAAACTTATGAAAGATCCTACAAATATTTGTATATTCACCAAAACAAAACACTAAAGCCAAGACACTAAAGAACATATAATAGCATGTAATTCATCTTCAACTTGTCATAATGGGTTGTGTATATTTAACTTCCACTTATCATTCCTTAATACGCTGACATTTTTTCAGAATCTCTCTCCCCAGAAGTTTCAACATGAAGCTTGTAAGTTATTTTTATCTTTGCATATTATGGCAATTCCTTCTCCGTGTCTGTTTTTCTCCCGAGTGTTCCCTGCCTGCTTTTATCACTTGGAGCAGTGACTCCCCAGAGACACAGCACCAAAACCTGTGCCATCAATCCTGCTTACACACATTCCAATTCCCCAGTCCCCCCTCCTCACCCATTCCGATGAATGAAGAAGGTAGTTCTCAGGTTCGGTGGACTTCCCCCTTCAACTTCCTTCATCTCTCCCAAAGCTTCACTGCATAAACCTCCCTTCCAGTTTTGCTGTCTGCTTTCCTCCTTTCTCTGGTCCTAACTCCCTCGGTTTCCTTCTTCTCCACTTATCCCCCAAATGTGCAGCTGGGATAGAAATCCCTACAGAAATAGAGCCATGCACACTGGCATTTCATGTAGGCAGAGCTCAAGTTCAAGGGGGGAAACTATATTCTCCCTGAACCATGTCCTTTCTGTAAGGCATCCTCTGCAAAATGGTGGGCGAGTCTCTGCCTCTCTCTTTCTTCCCCTCACCTCTTTGAGAATATTTAGCCATAACAGAAACAAAAAGAGGAAGAGCTCTGGTGCTATTTTCTGGAGGAAAAACAAAAGGATGAAGGTAGGAATCATCCCAGGCTCTGAAACCATGACTATTACCACCAGCATTTCAAGCAAGCTTATTAAAAAGTCGTTTACTTCCAATTACAGAAATCAATCATCTTTGACTATATAAAGGAATATGAAAAACCCGGTTACTAATGAAAGTAATAGTGAATTTGAGAGTGAGTAATGATCAGAAGGCAGAGGTTTAGTATGTGGGGTTCCACATTTGTTAAAAAAAAGTTTTCATGTTTTAATTTATCTAAAAACTAAATATGCTGCCAAATCAAACACCTCAGTGCCTGGGGTTTACTTTATATCCCTAAACGAGCCCTGCTCCCTGCATCCACAGTTAATGAGGGGCTTGTACAAACTAGCCTACCGTGTGAACTGGGGGCACTGGGAAGAAGTAGGATATACCTGCCCCACCCACAGTGGAGTAGAGGAGGCTTGAATGTGCCCAGGTACCTCCTGGGCGTGTCCCCTGGGCTACCTCTGGAGCTTTGGGATAGAAGTCAGAAGCCATGCTACATCGACCCTCCCCTTGCCCCAGATAGCAGCCTTGGCAACCAGAGCCACATCTTCAAATGGAAAGAAGGATCGTGATCTATAGCTACTCCTCCAGGGCAGGTCTTGAAAGCTGGTTAGATCCTTCCCTTGCTGAGATAAGAACTTCCAAGCATCTAAAGTAATATCTTTTGAATGGAAGCCAACACAATCATGAGCCCTCAGCTCCCTGAGATGTTTAGTACTTAACAATTCATGCTCGTTGCTGAGCTGAAAAATTTTCCTTCTTCTTACCTACTTGCACATTTATTTGAGGTTTTAACAAATGCGCTTATTTACTTAATTCTCTGAATATGTTTATGGAATATTATCACATACTGGAATAGTGATATCAATAAGCTCCTTAGCTTAATTAAGTGGATACAATAGCCAAATTGCCTAAGCTTCAGACAGAATGTGCTAATCTCCAATGACTATTATGATTACTTGGGTAACCAGAATAAATATCCCACAGGAAAAGAATCAGGTCTCCCAGACATGGTATAATTTGGTCATTTTTTATAAATGAGAGCATTCTCCCAAAATGTGATCATCATGTACTGTCCTGGTGATAAGAAAGGGGCTGTCTTGAAGCCCAGACTGCTGTCTGGTGTTTTCATCCTGAGCTGAAATCCTCATCAATTATGGGGCACATCCTCCTCTGCAAGATAGGGCCAAGGTGATGGGTGCTCTTGAGAAAATCCCGGTGGGGGAAAATCAAGGCAAGTTACAACGTGTTTTTCTTGAAATTATTGATATTAAGAATAAGCTGCTTTTTTTTTCCCTCTCTCTGTGACTTAATAATGTTACCAAGTGGAAGAAAAGTCTTGAAATCTGGAGAATTGAAATGTCATGTTGGAATGAGAAGGCTTAAAAACATTTGCCCGACATTTAGACCATTCTTGGTCTCCCACTCAGTGTCCTGTCACTGAACCTTTCTCTTTGGGGAATCCATGAAAGGACCCATCCTCCCTCTCCCAGGGAGGGCTGAAGGCTTCTCGGGGGCCTCCCCCAGCCCAAGCTGGTGGAAATCCCTTGGGTTGCTGCCACTATTCTGGGCTTCCTCTGACCCTCCACCTCTCACCCTCTCCTTCCTTGCACATGGTCCTGAGTACTAAAAGAGTCTGACAGTAAGCTGGAACTCCTTATCGCCCCCAGCCCTGGCAATGGGACTTAGACCATGGCCATTTTCAGTCGACACACAGGACGGATGATTGTCACTGTGTGGCCGGTACCCAAGCACAATTGTCAGCATGCTGTAGGAATATCCCATTTCCTCTCAAAGAAGCAAATTGCAGTGGTTTTTAAATTTTAACTTCTTTCTATAAATATACAGAAATAGACTTCTACATAAATCATAAATCATTCATACCATTTTTTTTTCATCTTGCTTGGCTTCTACCTCTCTGACCCAATTCATCCTCCACCCTTAGGTAACTCATCGTAACAGCTTTATGGGGATCCAGTCACGATACTCCATGCTCAGGGGTGCCTGGGTATCTCAATAGGCTAAGTGTCCCATTGAGCACCTGACTCTTGATTTCGGCTCAGGTCATGATCTCAGGATCGTGAGATCAAGCCCCAAGTCAGGCTCCATGCTTAGTGTGGAACCTGCTTAAGATTCACTCTCTCCCTCTGCCTCAACCCCCAACTTGTGCACTCTCTCTTAAAAATTAATTAATGAATTAATTAATTAAAAATAAAATTACCTCCATGTTCATATGGCCATATACATGTGTGTGTGTGCCATGCACACACATAGTTCTATACACACGTATATAAGGCTCTTGTCATTGTTTGATCAAACACAGGATCATTTACGCCCTTTTTTCCCCATTGTCTTCTTTGCTTCCTTTTTCTCCTTTCCTGCTCTACTGAATTATTAAAATTTTGACATAATTTCCCTGCAGTCCTCCCCACTGCCTTTTTTCTGATCCTCTATTGATTTGGTTGTTATAGTATGTATTTATTCTTCTAGAGTAACTATAACAATGTCTGTAGTTATTGCAAATATACCCTCTACCCACCCACCTCCAGGGCTGTAGCTTGAACATCTCCTCACCTTATCTCTATCTTGTTATTATGGCTTCAAGTTTTAGTTTTCATACACACATACATACACACACACACACACACACACACACACACACTCACACACAGAGTTTTTATGGTCAGTAGTTAAGTATTCTTACCTACTCCTTTTTATGCTCATCACTGTTTCTTTTTCCCACATATTTCTCTGTGTTAATTTTTCTTCTTGCTGATCATGATAATAACTTTTTACACTTATATGGTTCTTATATCCCAGGCATTCTTCTAAGCACATTACATAGGTGACCTAATTCAGTCCTCACAGCAGATACTAGTACTAACCCTGTTTCGTAGATGAGAAACTGAGGTGCAGGGCCATTCACTAGCTTGCACAATGGTGCACAGTAGGTAGCCCAGCTGGTCTGCAAATTAGGGCACCTGGCTCCGGAGTCCATATACTGAACATCCGTGTACTGAACATCTCAGTTGACTGCTTTCTGGGGAGTGGTAATCTGTGGGTGGTAAATGCTCTTAGTCCTCTTATGACAGAAAATGTCTTGATTGTGCCCTCATCTATGAATGAAAGTTGGACTAGGTATAAAATTCAGGTTGACAGTTACTTCCCTGCATTGTCCGAGCACCCATTGCTATGGCTGAGATGTGGGCTGCTGTCTAAGGAGTTCTGTTACAGGTCCCCTGGCAGCTGGGGACAGGGGCTCTTCTTCCCTGAAGATCTGCAGTTGTCCACTGCAACGTGTCCAGGTGTGGATTTGTCTTTCTTTGCACTGCTGCATGCCCAGAGTGCACTGGCAACCCAATGGCTTACATCTTTCTGGAAAAGCACGCCTGCTGTCTTCTCCAATACTGCTTCTTCAGCATGCCTACTTCCTTTCTTCTAGAACTCTTTTTTTTTCCTAATATTTATTCATTTATTTATTTATTTGAATGAGAGAGAGCAAGAACAAGTGGGCTTCAGAGAGAGAGGGAGAAGCAGACTCCCACTGAGCAGGGAAGCCTGACTCCGGGCTCGATCCCAGGACCCTGAGATCATGACCTGAGCTGAAGGCAGACGCTTAACCGACTCAGCCACCCAGGTGCCCCCCCACTTTCTTCTAGAACTCTTGTCAGACATGTGATGAAGCCTCTCAGTCTCCCTCTGGGACTTCTAACTGCCTTTTCCCATTTTCTGTCTTGCTCTCTGTTGCATGTTTGGGGTGGGTGTGGTGTGACTTTTTCCATAGTATCTTTCCAATCACTAATTCACCTTTAAAATATGTCCAGTCTAGGGGCATCTGGGTGGCTCAGTTGGTTAAGCATCCGACTCTTGGTTTCAGCTCAGATCATGATCTCAGGGTCGTGAGATGGAGCCCTACATAGGGCTCCGCACTCAGCATGGAGCCTGCTTGAGATTCTTTCCCCCCTTTCTCTCTGCCCCTTCCCCCACTAGAGCTCTAAATAAATAAATAAATAAATAAATAAATAAATAAATAAATATCTTTTTAAAAAATATGTCCAGTCTGGGGTTTATTCCCTTATTCCCTCTATTGTTCTTGGTTATTTGTGTCAATGACTCTACTTTTCATTTCAAAACATCTTTCCTATCCACCTATTATTCTTGTTTCATTCTTATTCATACCTAGTTGCTCTATGATTTCTTGTTCCTTTTAAAGAAAACGTAAACCGTCATTAATCTCTTTGCGTATTCTCATCATACTTACTTTGAAGTCTGTCTCGGGAGCCTAGAGTGGTACGATCATTATGGAGGCGGCACCTCAAATTAATACAGATCTGCTGAGACCCAGCAGGGTTATCTCTCACAGACCTGTAAGACTTCATGTTCCAGCATGGCTGTCACAACGCTACTGGTGTTAGTGGGAGTGGGAAGCGATCCAGTTGTCCTACCCTCGGGGAAGGGAAGTAAAAGGTTGGGGTACACACTATGCAATGTATGCAATAGTTAGAAACTGAGGACTAGATGCACATACAGCAAAATGGAGAGATGTCAAAAACACAGTGCTAGCAAGGAAATAGGAAACAGAATGCAATCTGTAGCACAGTATTTCTTTCATCACTTAAAAATTGCACAGAAAACTTTAACATGAAATGTAAGAATATATGTGATAAAAGAGTGTATATCAAACCAATCAGAAGGGCCACCTAGTAGAGGCATAAGGGAAGGGGAAGTAGAGATGGGGCATAAGGCATGGGGATAAACACACACACACATACATACACACACACACACACACACACACACACACTCACTCACACATACATGCAGGGCTTTATCCATACTGACAAGGATAATGTTCTGTTAACTAAAGAATAAGACTAATTCAACCCTTTGTGAGTCTGCATCAATAAATGTCTCTATCTATCTATCCAGAAAATTACTTTTGTCTCTAATGAATTCATGTTCCAGCTATTAATTTTACTATCTTTTTTTAGTATTAGATTTAATCATACATTTTGGCATTTTGTGGCCAGGTCCATTTTTAATGAAACACATTTTATTCCTTTCTCTTTCCCTCTGTCCGTTTCTGCTCATCCCTCTCTATTTGGCAGACCCTCCAGGCCCCCCATATGGAAGACAATGGAGTGACTGCTCCATGGCGATATTGGGATGTGGCCCATCTTGGCAGAGCCTCAGGGGGCAGCTTGATGTGGCAACTGAGAGTAGCTGCGTGTGAAACCTTCTTCCTCCTTGGGCTTGCAGTAGGACATGAACCGTAGCCCTTGGCAACATCTAGCAGCACTTTTTTTCCTCAGTCCCCCTTCAGTTACAGGTGGGGTGGCAGGGCCTCTCACCCCACCCTGCAGCTTCAGACCGTGTCTTGCTTGCATGGTGCACTTTTAGTCACCTTCCTGCTTCCCGACCTGGAGCCCTGCCAGCTGAAAACTTGGGTTCCCCCGACCAGTCTTCATTTTTGTCCCACTTCAGGTCTTCAGAAATCTGTCTTGAAAGCTAATCTAGCAAAGTCTCCTTAATATTCTCTTGTTTTATTTTATTCACCATTGCTATGGTGGGAAGAGGTAGGTCCTGCCTCAATCGATTTTCAAATTATCCAAACAAGTTTAGATACAACCTGATCAAAGAGATATTAGCAAGGAGATGAATATGCCTGATTTTAAGACTTCAAAGGATTTACATACTCCTGTTTGTTGGAAATTCATCTAAGCATTACACACATAATTTATGCTGGGCCCATTAATTTTACAAATACCCTTACAAATGGTCTTTGGGGAGTCTAACCTTTCAGTAATCACAGTCCTCTGTGTTAGAGTACAAAGAAACTGGCATCCCACATCACAGCTGAAATCCACACTCTGAATTCAGACCCACTAACTAGACTTTCCCTTCAAAGAGGCCCCTCTGGCAGGCGATACAATTCTGTGTCCTCTCCCCACACCCCAATCCTGCTACTGAAGTTTACTTTAATTTGATTTTACTGAGATGCTATAGTAGTAGAGTCAAATAGAAGAACAGATTTTCACTGGGGTCCAGAGCCCTTAGTAATGACCTTGGACCCTAGACTCTAGTCTTCCCCCAGCCCTACTCCTCCATTCAAGCCCTCCCTTCCAACCCCCACCCCAAACCAGTATATGCCTGGCCTTGTCCACCATTGTTGCCCCCACCATCATCATTGACTGCAGTGTCTTCCCCACCCTCACCTTAACACCTCTGCTCCCTTCAGAATCCACCCAAGGCTCACCATTAGTGATGATGCCTTTCCTAATGCCGCTTACCCACCTTTCCTCCTCTAAGCTTAAGTCTACCATAGATTTGACATTTAACCACTCGCCCTTCAGACCTGTCATCTTCTGAATATAGTATCCTTTCCATAGGTCTGAAAGTGCCTTCATGCCTAAAACTAGTCTGGTGTATCACATATGTTGACATGTTATCTCTTATCCTCCCAAACGTCTTGAGAGATGGTAAAATGGATATTATCCCAGTTATTTTACTATGACCCATTTTTCAAAGGATAAAATGGAGGCTCAGAGATGTTAAGTAACCTGCCCTACTAGAAGTAGCAGAGTTGGGATTTGAACTTAAAATCTGTAGACCTACAAGTCTGCAATTATCTTCTAGTTTAACCAAAATGGCAAAGAGGCTTGCTTCATCTTGAGGTCAACCCCCAATGAATGGTTATAGCTGCCCAACGTGCTGTGTTGAAGAGCCCAACCCAGGCTCAACAGGAATACAAATCATCCATGAGGGAAGAGCAAGGTCTGTCATGGGTCCAGCTCTTAAAAGGAAGAATATGCTGGCACCCTGTTTGTGGTCCTCTGTATCAGGCTAGCTTTCTTGAACTAGAAGAGACTTCTTAACTAGTCTGTATATTCTAGCCTAGCACTTAACATGGTGCTCAACATACAGTGCATGAGCGAGAAATATTTACTCCCTGGTAGTGATGTCAGCATCCTCAGTAAGGCACCGCATCACAGAAGTTGCGCAAGCAGCCCACAGATGGCCATAATCTTGTGGGGGGAGGGCGCAGCGTCAAAAGTGAAGCACTCTGCTCTGGATCAGCTAAGCAGCTTTCCCTTGGTCAACAACTCCAAACTGCCAGGCATGCAAAATAAAATGTGAAGCTTAAAGAAAATTGTTGTATCCAAAAGACTATCATTGTAAAAAAATAAGTGTTGCTTCTGCATGATGATAATATTTTTCATATGAACTACTTGGTACAGAAAAACTCTATACCACACCACCCCGCATGTGGCGGTTAGGAAGGTCATGCGTCTCCGCTGGAGCTCCTCAGGGGTGGTTGTGGGTTCCAAGTACCCCTGCGCCCCCTACTAACACCCCCATTCTGGCAATCAATGAATCAGAAAGGGAGAGAAGGTGTTTCTGGCATGCACTGTTGTAAGTTACTGGAGACAGAATTACTAATTACCACCATTCACCTACAAGCGGAGCCTCCCCCATCCCTCTGTGCACCGGCTGCCCTCCCTGACCATCTCTTGCCTCAGGCTGGGAGTTCTCTGTTTCCGTTTCATCTCTTTTCCATACCTCAGGATGGGGATGTGTCCAGGAACCCAGGCCAAAACCAGCAAATTTATCACCATGCTAATGACAGCAAGCCGCATGCTGAGTGAATTCTGCTTTCCCTCTCAACTCTTTCTTTTGCCAAAACCTGTGGAACTGCAAGATCCAGCCGATTGCAGAGACCGTTATCTTCACATGAAGAATGACTCTGTTAGAAAATGCAATTAGGTATCAGCTATAAGGCTATTTTTAGATGCTTGTTTGGGAACATCTCAGAAACAAAAATCGCCATGTGGTGGCAACATTAGCCGAGTCACCCAAACTGAACATCCATACACACATTAAACCTGCCTCTTTCAATATGAGCATTATAAAGACCCACCTGCGGTCCCCTCAGGATGGCTCATTGTTCTGGGAGTAGGTATTTCTGTTTGTGGAGTCTATAGAACCGGCAGTCCTGGGGCAAATCCCCCTCTTTATTTACACGAGCAGCTCTTCCCAGGCTGGGGGCCGTGGAGAATCTAACCCTGCTTCCCCAAGGTTTGGAGAAGGGACCCTGGTCTGTCATTCCACTGGGAGCAGGAGAAATCATGCCATACGAGACTGAACAACTACGGGGGTGAGGCGTGAGGGTGGGAGGCACGTAGGTGAGGAGACCTCTTGTTGGGGAGGCCCATGGTCAGGAAGACAAGCTGTCGGGAGCCTCATTGGGAGACAGTTTTCCCAAGGAGGAATGCAGCCCAGTGTGTCCTCCGAAGGAGCAAGTCCCCATCCGGTCTCAGCCGGAAGGAGGCCCAGAAGAGGCTGGTGGTGGAAGGCGCCTATGCCAGATCCCCAGGACCCAGGCACCACGGTGGCATTGGCTGTTCCTGCTCTGCTTCTTTACAATTCAATTCAGCGGTGTTGGACATAGACTGGAACCTCAGCCCAGCACCACCCCTGGACCCCCATCTTCTTTACTCTGCCCGTGTAGACAATAAAGGTCATATTGCTCAGAGAGGGGACAAGATCCCATCTGTGGCTGTGGCTGGCCTGGGTTTCAGGTCATTTTTTTGTTGGTGCCAGTCTGGTCCAATTCTCACTCTTGGGCCACATTTCCACTTCTCCACCTCTCCCCCCGCCCAACACATTCCCTAAATTCTTACCCTCCCCCACTTGGAATTAGGTTGCAGTCACTGCTTATGCCCAATCCCTGGCTTCCTCTCTGCACATAGTCTTCTCCCGTGGGGACACATGGAAGGCAAGGCTCAGACTTGCACTCTGGCAGGAGCTGAAGGAACTGGTGACATTTAACACAGAGAGGACAAGTCCAGGTGGAGACATGGCATCCTTAGATCCTCACTGCCAATGAGAGAGGATCCTTCTCCTATGCTGTTCCAGAGAACTGACCAGGTCCAAATCTGGAAGTTAAGGGAAGCAGGTGTCAACATCACATCAGTAACTCCTTTTATACAACTTAATCAGTGGAACAGCCTGGATACATACAAGTCATACAAATAGCAGGGACTCCTGAATGGGGTAGGACGTTAAAGTGAATGACCTCTGCCGTCCCTCCCAGTCATAGCATGCTATAGAGGTGCCCTAGAACTTTCTGTGAGTGACGGGTGTCCTCTGACTGCTTCATTGTCTACTCATTTTTCGAAAACTCAGTTCAGCCATTGTCTTTGAGGTGTCAAATGCACTTTATGTGAAGAAAGGAATACATTAGACAAGGGAGCGGTGAAGTTCCCAGGCTCTCTCGGGGTCCCCAGGGGCCCGATCGCATCTCCCGAATGGGACACGTGATGCAGACAGCAATGACATTTTAACAAGTGTGCTGAGCCCTTGGATATAAACAAACCTCGGGGGCGGAGTTCTTCACCCCTCCTTCCAGCATGAAATCATAGAAGTATAGTAGCAATAGAGGAACCCTGGAGGTCACTTCACCCCAAGTCCTCCCCAGGGCAGGAGTTCTCACTCTCACGCCCCGAAGACTATCACCCAGCCTCTTCTCAAACACTGTCAGGAAGGGACTCACTGCTCTGCCGGGAAATGTAGTCCAGGTTGAGGCAACTTAATCCATGTTGACACAGTCTTCATTGTGAATTGTTTCCTCCCTCTTACTGAGCCCCTAGTCTGTCTTTATTCAACTTGACCTCTGCCCTCAGGGAGAGGACCAAGATAAATCTGTTCTGCCATTCAAATGACAACGTTTGGATTTTTTTTAATTTTTTTAAAGATTTTATTTATTTATTTGAGAGAGGGAAAGAAAGCATGAGTGGAGTGGTGGGGCAGAGGGAGAGGAGAAGCAAACTTCCCGCTGAGCAGGGAACCCGATGAGGGCTCGATCCCAGCACCCCAGGATCGTGACCTGAGCCAAAGGCAGATGCTTAACTAACTGAGCAACCCAGGCGCCCTGACAACATTCAGATTTTTAAAGACAGTGATTATCTCTGAGCTTCTTCTCCCTCCAAGTCTTTCCTTCTCCATCTAAACATCTCAGATCACCTCAAATATTTCTCATATGGCATGGTTTTAGATCCCTCACCATTTTCTATAAATATTTTCTATTTTACTAACATTCCTTATGAAGAGTAACTCCCAGAACAAATGCCAACTGTGGTCTGACCACTACAGCGTACATATGCAGAGTTCACCACCATCACCTCCCTTCAACTACACACTATACCTTTATTAATGCAACCTAGAATAATATATGTTTCATAGTAAATGATCAACTGTTGTGTTCATATTAAGGTTATCCTTAACTAAAACCATGTTTTTTCCTTGACAGTTTCATACAGCTTAAAAG
This sequence comes from Callorhinus ursinus, assembly GCF_003265705.2. NCBI lineage: Eukaryota > Metazoa > Chordata > Mammalia > Carnivora > Otariidae > Callorhinus > Callorhinus ursinus. The sequence goes on from NW_027397121.1 coordinate 1,645,866, forward strand.
AAAAAAAGTAGATTTAAAAGTGGCCCTGTAGCTGCAAGGCTGGTTCAACATCCACAAATCAATCAATGTGATACAACACATTAACAAAAGAAAGAGCAAGAATCATATGATCCTCTCAATAGATGCAGAAAAAGCATTTGACAAAGTACAACATCCTTTCTTGATCAAAACTCTTCAGAGTATAGGGATAGAGGGTACATACCTCAATATCATAAAAGCCATCTATGAAAAACCTACAGCGAGTATCATTCTCAATGGGGAAAGGCTGAGAGCCTTTCCCCTAAGGTCAGGAACGCGGCAGGGATGTCCACTCTCACCACTGCTATTCAACATAGTATTAGAAGTCCTAGCCACAGCAATCAGACAAAAAAAAGAAATCAAAGGCATCCAAATCGGCAAAGAGGAAGTCAAACTCTCACTCTTTGCAGATGATATGATACTGTATGTGGAAAACCCAAACGACTCCACCCCCAAACTGCTAGAACTCATACAGGAATTCAGTAAAGTATCAGGATATAAAATCAATGCACAGAAATCAGTGGCATTCCTATACACCAACAACAAGACAGAAGAGAGACAAATCAAGGAGTCTATCCCATTTACAATTGCACCCAAAACCATTAGATACCTAGGAATAAATCTAACCAAAGAGGCAAAGGATCTGTACTCAGAAAACTATAAAATACTCATGAAAGAAATTGAAGAAGACACAAAGAAATGGAAAAACGTTCCATGCTCATGGATTGGGAGAATCAACATTGTGAAGATGTCAATGCTACCTAGAGCAATCTACACATTCAATGCAATCCCCATCAAAATACCATCCACTTTTTTCAAAGAAATGGAACAAATAATCTTAAAATTTGTATGGAACCAGAAGAGACCCCGAATAGCCAGAGGAATACTGAAAAAGAAAAGCAAAGCTGGCGGCATCACAATTCCGGACTTCCAGCTCTATTACAAAGCTGTCATCATCAAGACAGTTTGGTACTGGCACAAAAACAGACACATAGATCAATGGAACAGAATCGAGAGCCCAGAAATGGACCCTCAACTCTATGGTCAACTTATTTTTGACAAAGCAGGAAAGAATGTCCAATGGCAAAAAGACAGTCTCTTCAACAAATGGTGTTGGGAAAATTGGACAGCCACATGCAGAAGAATGAAACTGGACCATTTCCTTACACCACACACAAGAATAGACTCCAAATGGTTGAAAGACCTAAACGTGAGACAGGAGTCCATCCAAATCCTAAAGGAGAACACAGGTAGCAACCTTTTCGACCTTAGCCGCAGCAACTTCTTCCTAGAAACATCGCCAAAGGCACGGGAAGCCAGGGCAAAAATGAACTATTGGGATTTCATCAAGATAAAAAGCTTTTGCACAGCAAAAGAAACAGTCCACAAAACCAAAAGACAACCGACAGAATGGGAGAAAATATTTGCAAACGACATATCAGATAAAGGGCTAGTATCCAAAATCTATAAAGAACTTATCAAACTCAACACCCAAAGAACAAATAATCCAATCAAGAAATGGGCAGAAGACATGAACAGACATTTCTCCAAAGAAGACATCCAAATGGCCAACAGGCACATGAAAAAGTGTTCAACATCGCTCGGCATCAGAGAAATCCAAATCAAAACCTCAATGAGATACCACCTCACACCCGTCAGAATGGCTAAAATTAACAAGTCAGGGAACAACAGATGTTGGCGGGGATGTGGAGAAAGGGGAACCCTTCTACACTGTTGGTGGGAATGCAAGCTGGTGCAACCACTCTGGAAAACAGTATGGAGGTTCCTCAAACAGTTGAAATTAGAGCTACCGTTCGATCCAGCAATTGCACTACTGGGTATTTACCCCAAAGATACAAATGTAAGGACCCGAAGGGGTACGTGTACCCCAATGTTTATAGCAGCAATGTCCACAATAGCCAAACTGTGGAAAGAGCCAAGATGCCCATCGACAGATGAATGGATAAAGAAGAGGTGGTATATATACACAATGGAATATTATGCAGCCATCAAAAGGAATGAGATCTTGCCATTTGCAACGACGTGGATGGAACTGGAGGGGGTTATGCTGAGTGAAATAAGTCAATCAGAGAAAGACATGTATCACATGACCTCACTGATATGAGGAATTCTTAATCTCAGGAAACAAACTGAGTGTTACTGGAGTGGGGGTGGGGTGGGAGGGATGGGATGGCTGGGTGATAGACATTGGGGAGGGTATGTGCTACGGTGAGCGCTGTGAATTGTGCAAGACTGTTGAATCACAGATCCGTACTTCTGAAACAAATAACGCAACATATTTTAAGAAAAAAGGAAAAGAAGAAGATAACAGGAGAGGAAGAAAAGGGGAGTATGTCAGAGGGGGAGACGAACCATGAGAGATGATGGACTCTGAAAAACAAACTGAGGGTTCTAGAGGGTAGGGGGGTGGGGGGATGGGTTAGCCTGGTGATGGGTATTGAGGAGGGCACGTTTTGCATGGTGCACTGGGTGTTATGAACAAACAATGAATCATGGAACACTGCATCATAAACTAATGATGTAATATATGGTGATTAACATAACAATAAAAAATTAAAAAAAAAAAATCTCAGAAACACAATGATGATTGCAAGAAAGAAAATTGCTGAAGGATATATGTGGAATGATGCCATTTATGTATATTGTAAAACTGGTGATATCGTGTATTGGGGGAGGGGAATGGGAGCTTTGTGTTATGGTGCAAGATAACATCAAGTACAGAAAAATGCATAAAACATATGTACAGATGTACAGTCCAACAAATACTTACAAACAGAACCCCTCTGCCACCTCCTCTTAGGTCAAGAAATAGCTAAGTAATGAAGTAATTTTAAGGGATATTAGAGATACAGGGTCAGAGTGTGCCAGCAAGAAGGGAAGGTCTACAGCACCATCAAGACAGTGTCATCTTTGGGGGGCAGGGATAGTGGTTGGGGGTGAGTACTAAGCAGGTCTCCCCCAGCTCTGCAATATTCTCATTCAAACACACGTGCACACACTGGGAAGCACCTATGGCGTACTATGGAGTTTTTCAAAATACGGAGGTGCTATGTGGGTGTTATTTATATCACTTACTAAACTTTTTTATGTTTGAAATGGTTTATAATAATTTCCAGAACTTGATGAAGGATTACATTCCAAGGGTTCAGAGATCAGATAAAAATTACTGTTAAGTGGAATCCCCATGATAGCAGTGGTCGTAAAAACCAAATCCCAATTCAATTCTGATTAACTTTCATTTCCTCACTACTGTTTGTGTCAGGAGCATTTCACTTAAAGATGGGAACAAAAAATTTACCACTTCTCATTTCCTTTTCTAGGTGCCTTGTGTCCTCTAGGAGGGACCTCATAGCTAAAGAGGGTGTGCTGGACATACTGAGCAATGCAGGGGAAGTGCTTGTTAGCCCACCTTTTGTTGTTCTTCCACCATCTCTGTAAGTCCTTGCAGTAGAGACAGTTCGGCCTCTGCACTGGGTGGAAATTGGACAGCTCAGTAACTCAGTTGCTCCTTCATTGTTAATTACAAACAAAACAAACAAGAACCAAAAAACATTGGTCATTTTATATTGTAACTACAGTCTCAACAATTCAAATTTCACTCAAAGCTAAGACTTCTATCCTTTTCCCCAGCTAAGGCTAACCGCCTGGAGGAAAGGAATACAATCAGCTCCTTCTCTTTCTAAGACACTTCCTCCCTCAGTCTGCTGAGCTCAATTTTCCCTGACTCCAAGAAGGAGTTGAAGAGAAGGAGAAAAGGCAGTTGGTAAAGGTGTTACTTGACTGGTACTTTGTAACATGGCTTTGTGCTCTTTGGGCCCCGCAGATGTTTCAAGCTGACTCTTCCTCACTTGGGGTACTTTCATGGGTTCCTGGAGGTCCCTTGATCTGATGGAATGTATCTTATTGGACAATTGCTTACCCACTTTGAGCCTTTCTGGGTCAGGTTCCAAACACAAAGCAGATTACTGAAATCAATAATCAAATTAGGTGGGGCGCCTGGGTGGCTCAGTCCAGGCATCTGACCCTTGATTTTAGCTCAGGTCATAATCTCAGAGTCATGAGATCGAGCCCACATAGGGCTCTGTGCTGAAGTGGAGCGGCTTAATATTCTCTCCTTCTGTCCCTTCCCCCTACTTGTGCCCTCTCTCAAAAAAAAAAAAAAAAAAATCAGGTATGGTAAAGAGAGTTAAATATAAGCCTATTTACAAAGCTGTTAGCAGAATTCAGGGAAACGCAGAGGTTGTAACAACAGCAGGGTAGGAAGCATTGCTGCCCCTAGACCTGAGGGGGCAAGAAGAGTGAGCAGTTACCTGAACCTGAAGACATAAAGGGCTGTGCAGAAAGACTCAGGCCATCTGATAGGAGCTATGACCTCCAGTCAAGCAGTGCATCCAGCTCATGGCACCTCAGCCCCTCTCCCCTCCCGTGCCTCCAGTCACTTGCCCATGCTCACCGTTGGCTGAGCCCAGACAGAAGGCAAGGGGTAAGGAAGCCCACTGTTCCACCAGGCAGCTTCCCAGGACAAGTAGCAGAAGAGTAGAAGGTGGTGTAGGGGGAACTTAGGGGAGAAAAATAGATAGGTGCAGGGCTCAGCCCACAGGCATCCTGTGGTCCACTGCCAAGTTTCTTTCTACTTATGTCCCATTGCCCTTCTGGATGGCCCTATTAAAAAAGGATCTGAGTTTTTTGCAGTGAAAAAAAAGGATCTGAGGTTTAAGTGTGTGCTAGAGGGAGTAAGTGGTGTGCAGAGCCAGCTCATACTGGCTCGTGAGAGCTGACCATGTGCATCTCTTCCCAGCTCTGAATTCAGGAACATCATGTTGGCAGCTTGAAATCAGCCATGATGGAAGTAGGTACACCCCACATTGTTTCCACAGGAGCACAGCAGCGAACTCTCTGGTCTTGCTCCCAGCACTTCAGCCCGTGCCCTGCTAGAGAGTTCTTGAATGGGAATCAGATTTCTGTCCACTGTGCATACACACACACACACACACACACACACACACACACACACACACACACA